>NW_009603364.1:0-43618 GCF_000690535.1 Cariama cristata
GAGGCGGCATCCCCCCGCGCTGGGTGCCGGGTCGGGGCCCGGATTTCCAGGTTTCGTTGTGCTCGGTAGTAAAATAGGTCAGGAGCATTAGCGGGAGCGTCGTCACGCGTGGCGGGGTCCCCTGCCCCAGCGAGCGCAGCGCTTTAGTTCTCTGACCGGTGGGCAGCGCTTTAAATAATTCTGTGCTGCGTGTTGGCACTCGCCTTTCAAAGCGTTCTTGCCGTCCCTGGCTTACTTCGGTTACTGCGGTGAGCTGCCTCGGCCCAGGCTGGAAGTCGTACCGCCGGGCGTAGGAGCACGGTACACGGGAGAAGTAACTGGTGTTTTGATTGGAAGTGCTTTTGTTTCTTTGTGCTTGATGGTCTCGGCTCCAGTGTTTGGCTTGCATCCCTTTGGAATGTTAAAATGGGACGTGAAAATAGGTCCGGCTTTTGGTGCAATACATGCTGCCACCACTGAAAAATTATTACCAAATATTTAGTAAATACGAGTTTTTCGTACAAACAGCATGGTGAAATAGTTAAAACCAAATAAAAGGGTTGGGGTTTTAAATCTTAGTATAACTTTTCTGCCCTGTGAACTAGAAATACTGTGGGTTTTGTTACTGGTGGTGTGGTACGCGAGTATACATTGAACGATTACGAGGAGTAGGGAGCAGAGCTTTAAAACATTTTGCTTTTGTCAGATTTGTAATACTAAAAATACAGTCCTGCTACTTTGTTAGCTGTTGACTCTGGACAGTGGGCTACTTAAAAGTAGTTTCTAAAGCATCTCTAAAAATGCCCTACTGAAAATTATAGTGTGTCATAGTATTGAGGACACAGTGAAATCTGAATATTGATTTGGTCATTTGGAGTAAATCTTAAATATTGAATGTTTGCAAGAACACTGTCTTGTCTGGTTAATACTGTGGTTTCGTTCCAAGTGAATCAAAGTAGCACTTGTTTAAATTGCTATAATGCAGAATTGGTACTGAGTGAAAGAAAAAGTTCTGTTCTTGTTTCGTTCAAAATACACTGCATCAATTTAGATGTAATTGAATTCTCGCTTATTTAGAGAACTAGAACTGCAGTATTTTTAAAGGCTATTGAACAGTGGACTTCTGGAATCGGTGAGGGAAAAGTCTTTTTGTTGAAATTGATTTTTTTTTTTTGTCTGTCTCTCTTCTGTGCATGTTAATCAAGTCTGTGTATATGAAGAGATGTTCCTGTACTTTCTGTTTCTGAAGCATTGATAACTTCAGATGAACCAGTTTCTGCTTCATTTTCCACACAGTATCATTTCGAGTGAGAAACTAGCATGTTGCTCCATTAAATAAATTGAAATAGGATATATGCTCAAAATTAAAATTCAGTGCTCCAGTTGTAGTACAGGAGAACTCATTTTGAATAAATATGTAGCAGTTTAATACCAAAATGGTTGACTGTTCTGCGCTTGACCATTCTTCTGTGATTCAGTTCCAAATGTACATATGAAGGTCGTTTTCTTTATTAAGGTATAATAGCAAAGGATAAAGAATGACAGGCAACTTGAAGCCTCATCACAGTCGGCAATTCCTGAAGATATCCTAAGTGTAAGAAACAGATGCAGAGAAGTAGGTAAGAACAGGAACCGGCGAGGTTATTTAGCTCTTGTGCTATCCAGTGCCCAGGGACAGTTTAAAAAAATACCTGATAGGCCAAGTGCCTTGAGCTGATGCTACATTGACAGCAGCAGACCTTCAGACAGGAGAGTGATTTTTTCCTATGTAAAAAACCAGCCACCTTCCGTCTTTCTTCCCTACAAGTCACTACAAGCCAAACGCTGTGGGAAGGGCAGAATTCTGGGGTTCTTTTTTCCCCTCCTGTCCCCCCGGTAATTGAGTTACAACTTAGGGAGCTTGATGGAAGAATCTAAGTATTTAATTACAGAAGAGCATGTACTCTTTTGAAGTAATACTGTAGCTGCTGAGTTTTCAACCTGGGCATGGGGGGAAATTTGTGATAGTGATTTTAGAGTAATCTGTACCGAGTGGCACAATTTATGAGATCATCTGTCATTTGAGGCAGGACTCAAATAATAGTCTTTGGCTGGTTTGGTTAGAAGCTGGGTTTAGTTGAATTTACCAATGGTTTGTGCTTCTTTGTGTTTAAAGAGCTAAGCTTTTACTTACAGAGACTTCTTAAGACTGTAGGTAACACTTCTATCGACATTTAGGAGCTGGCTTCTTAAATATGTATGTTTCTGGGATTTTGTTGTTGTTGCTTTTTTTTCCAGAGAAATACAAAAGTGGAAAAAAATTGTCTTGCGTCCGATAGTTTACTGGGAATCCAGTGGGCACGGTTGACTGAACCGACAAGAAATGGTTTCATTCCACCTTGGCCTAGTGAAAGCTTGACATTTTTCTTATGAAGAACCTGAAATCATTTTGGGAGATAGGTCTTGTAGGAAGTCCACTGCTTCAAAATCTTAAAATTGTGTGGAAGAAGTAGACATGACTTCTCCTAGCAAGCATCGTGAGACTCTTACACGGGGTCAAAGAGAGCGGTTAAATGCTGGATGAGCCACAGCTTGGGAGGGGATGTTGCCCAGTTTAAATTCTTGCTCCTGATCGATGGGGTTGTCTTTCATCTGTTGCATCTTGAATGAAAGCTTCAAAATCAGACTGTAATAGGATGCATGGATTTAGTGAGGGTGCAGAAGGAAGGGATACTTGCAAGTTGCTGCAGGTAGCATAACTCCTTATACTGTGGTTGGACTTGATGATCTTTGAGGTCTCTTCCAGCCATAACGATTCTGTTCTATGATTCTACATGCTTTTCAAGCATAGAAAATTAATTGCTAAGTATAGAACACAGCTCTTACCCACTTGACTTTAAAGGAGGCGGCGTCATCCAAGAAGGGGCGTGTGTGTGTAACCACAAGTGTCTTGTAGCCTGTTTAGTAAAACTTTCAAGACTGACTTATTAAATAACGTCATGAAACGTAGAGGTTACTTCAAGTCAGTTTGTGAACTAGTTCTTTTTAAGACCTATGCAGCAATTAGAAAGTTGCCTTACCATAATCCTATAATTACACCCTAATGGGATTCTTCTAGGTATAATTACATATCTTGAATGTGTTCATGCATTTTTATTTCCTAGGAAATCTGCCAGAGCTGACCCAACCTTTTTCTCCCGTCTCCATATAACATTTGGTTTTCTGATGTGCTACCTCTAGTAGTGGATTGCGAGAGGTAGTGGATTGCAAGAGGTAGTAGATGAAAGGCTTTAAGCCATACCTTCAGAAGTAACAGAAAGCCAGCTCCTAAGATGGAGTGAACACCGCACCCACAGCATCAAGCTTGTTGCAACTGTCTCTTTGATCATAGCAAACATAGTATCTTGTCTGAGTGGATTAGTAAAGCCAAAATTTTAATGCGATTGCAGCTCTTGGTTTCAGATTGATGTGTGAAGAAAGGAGAAGCTGCTAGAACGATGAGGGGAGAAAAGGTGTGGATAGGCTCGTTAATTTTTCCATTTTTTCTTAGGAGTTCTTTCTAAAAATAGCTGCGTGGAATGTTACATGGAGCTCAGCTATAAAGAAAATAACATATTTGAGTAATGTGTTTTATACTGAAGTTGCCTGAACGTTTCACTCCGACATTATTAATGATAAATGTTCAATCATTTGATGAAGGACTATAGCACAGAATACTATAATTCTAAATGCTCCATGTTCTTTCAGGGACTTACCACTCCTTGACTTTGCTCGACTCTTACATCTGTGATTTGCACTGTATTTATACTGAAATGATTCTTTCCTTGAGCAAATTGTAATCTAAGATGTGACATTCTCAGGTCTGCTTCATATCACTCCTGTACATAATGTTTTGCAGCAACTGGAAATTTTAGTTCAAAATGCTTAAGAATCATCTTGAAAGCTGCAGCCCAGAAGGAAGACATAACTCTATGGCTCATCAGTCTTTTTACAGAGGATTCTCAAATACGTTCTGTAACTAAGGGTGGCTCTTTTAGGTCAAGACGTTCCTGTTTAGGGTGTGAGAATACGACAATGAAATCTTGGTGGTCCCTCTTCCCCATTCTGAGTTTGCAGATTCCTACTTCCCGGCAATAAATTTATTTAGGTATTTGTTAGACACTTACTGCTTTCCAGTGATTATTATGTATTTGTGAAATGACTTAGCCCAGATTCTGGTTGGTGACATACGCAAAATGTATTGTGACTGACGTTACCTGCTAGCCTGAAGAGGTGTGGAGGCTGAGTTGCGTTCTTGTCCTTTTTTTTTTTTTTTTTCCAGAGATTGCATGCATTCATTCCATGAATGAACCTCAGAGCCCTTCAGCACTTTATAAAGAAATAAAGGAAGATCCTAATTAATCCTGGTTTTGCTTACCTTGTTAAGTATCAAATCTAGGTCATAGAGCTTGTTTATAAGCTAGTATGAGGACATACCTATGTCGATTTATAAAGAAAAAAGTGCTGAACAGTTCTGAGCTTCATTCATGAAATGAATGCATGTGAGCTCTGAAAAAGAGGACAAGGATGCAAGGCTCTGAGCTACAGATGGCTTGAAATATGGAGAGGACCTAGGGGAAATCAGCTGTGTGCACGCACTGTTTTCTCCTCAAGCATCTGATACTAGTCCCTGTTAAGAGGCATGATACAAGCCTAGGTAGTCCTTTGGAATTATGCGATATGGATAGTTTTATAAACAGCTTTAGGACTTTTTAAACTCTCTGAATATAAGCAGTCACTTACTAGAGATTAAATTTGCATAAATGTAACATGCTCCTAACTTTGGTCTTGTTCCTCCTTTTGTATATGCGGTCATTTTATGGAAATGAGCTATTAACTTATAGTTAAAGAGAATTGCCTTTTATAATACTTTATAATTAAAGATAATTTGCTGAAGTCAGACATCAAAATAATTTACATCAAAACTGTGTGCCAAAATTGATTATTGCAAAAAAAAAAAACAACCCCACAGAAGTCTGATGATATTTTTATTGAAAACAGCCTGCATCAGATAAATGAAAGCATAGTAATTTCTTTTCTGTAACAGGACTGTGGCATTGTATTTTGCTTGCTCACATCTCTGTACAACATTGTAATGGTGATATTATTTGCTTTGCAGTAGTTTGCAGAGAAGCTGAAACACGGTAGTGTACCGTTGGGCAGGACCAGTAAGGAATGAGCCAGCCTTGGGAAGGAGGACCTGCCATCCTAGCTGGAGACATCTGAAGAGAGGACAATTTAGTCTTGTGGCATGCTTCAGTAGAAATTATTCAGCAAAAGTAAGCTGTTTTGTTAATGGATATGTGTCAGCTCCTTCACAGACTGCTCAGTTGCAGTTGGAATTTGACCTGGAGTTTGAAAAGTTATTCAGTTTTGAGGTGGTTTTGTGGGAATTTACTTTTTCTTCCAATAGAGTCCTAGAAGGCCCGGGTCTTTTCATACAGTTTTTATACATCACCTCTTCTGTACTTTGTGGGTTGATGAAGGCGCTCTAGGCTGTGCACCCTAAGCTTACAAATTAAATACATGTTTTAATACTAAAAATAAAAAAACCCACAAAAGGATGATAGAGAGGTGGGATCTGGCAAGATTATGGACTAGGTCGTTCTCAGTTGGCTTTAGGCTGTATTTACATTAAAATGCAGTGTTCGGATGCTTATTGTTTCCTTATTTATACCTGAATTGAAGATCTAAATACTTAAAATTATTTTTAGATTTTGTCCTTGAGTTTGATTAATTTTTAGCCTCATTATTCAATAATGTAATTTTCCCTGTTGCTGGAAGTGACCTAAGGGAACACAGCCCTCAAAAATCCAGAGCTTTACTGCTTGATAGCAGTTCTAATATGAAGCCAGTTTTGATTAAACCTTGTTATAAAATATTACTCTTAATTTCCAGAAAAATATTCTGTGGTCAGGTTTTTTTAGTTCTTAATGCCATGAAGTTGCAATGAAAATGTTTCCATAGCCATATGTAGCATGTAGCAGAATAGCAGTCCTAGATGTTTTTCCTCCTTTCTGAAGGGTTTACCTCTTCAATAAAAATCTACATATACATCTTTGTACCAGTTTATAAACAAACTCTACGACCTAGATTTGATACTTTAAAAGGTAAACAAAAAAGGATTAATTAGGATTTTCCTTTAAAAATGAAAAGTGAGACAGTATCAGTTTATTTGATATGAATCTTCAAGTGCGTAATTGTCCTGCATTCTGAGCACATGCAACTGCAGTTGTGCTTATCTTTTAAGAGTTTGATGTTGCTGGGTAGCACTTGTTTAGAGATAGGGGTTTACTCCTCCGGCTTTATTCATCTTACACATAAGATTTTCCTCTGAGTCATTAAAAATCACATAGGAATTTCAAGATAAGGCATTTACTCCTTTCTTTTCATATACTGCATCATTGTCTTGATGTAGTAAGGAATCAAAGAACCCTCAAATTAATGGGTGACCTGTTGAGCACAGTTCAAATGTTGGCATTTTTGTGTTTTCAGCGAATAGGTGAGAACTTTCACTCTGCTTTTAGTTTACTAATAAATTAGCTCATGGTATCAGAATTTGATTTGTCAGAACGCATTGCATTTTTAATCCCAGCATTGCATTTTAATCCTCTCTAAAATCTTAATTACGATATGCGACTTGTATAGAAGTTACTTATCTACAGATTGTTTTAATCTTTTCTTTGAAAAGGATAATCTTATAAAGTGTGTTCAGAGCGAAGCAGCCTTTTGTAAAACTGTAGCGTGGAAGTAAAAAAACCTCTGCTGCTGTGCCTTTTTGCACAGTAGTATCTTATTATGGGAGCACTTGAAAATTCAGATCCTTTACCTCAGCCACAGTTAGCGCAAATTAATCAATATATGGATTTCTCTTTCAGTTATTCTGTTGTGAGATACTGGTTGGATTGTATTCGTGGTTATTCTGAAATCTCAATAGCTTTTCTTCCCACCTTTTCCTAATAAATTTCTTATTATAAACCCCTAGTTTTGGTGTAAAATTCTGTTACAAAAAATAAGCTCAAAAGTGTGAGGCTCCCACAGAGCACCTCGTTCACAACAGTGTTAGCATGGATCTCGCAAATAGGTATGTACTGTACGGTAAGAAGATAGTTACCAGGTGGTAGGTAATGCTGTGTCTCGATCTGGCATGCTGATTTAAGAACTAGTATGCAGATTTGTCTTTAATCTCAGAGAAAGAAATTCAGATATGAAATGGAAACATAGGTGGATAAAATTATGTGCTACTTGAGGAAAAAATATTTGAGCTGTAGAGCTTTAAAAGAATGATTTGATAAAAAATGGATTAGAGAGGCATTGGTCTTTCGAGAGGAAATTACAGTGATAGAAGGGAACAGACAGCATACAGAAATACATTTTTAAGTAAACAGCACTTAATACATTACTGTAGAGATAAATACAGATACTGAAGCATTTTATTTTTTTTTTTAAATCCCAGCATGTATTCATAAGATGTTTAAAGTAGTGGAGGCTTTTACAGTAACACTAGGCATTTTCTCTTGAGGTAACACATTCTGCTAGACATGTGTATAACTAGACTAGAACAGGTCGTCCAGGGAGGTTGTGGTATCTCCATCCTTGCAGGTTTCCAAAACGCTGAACTAGACAAAGCCATGGCTGATCTGATCTAGTACTGGGGGTAGTGCCATGTGGAGCAGGAGACTGGGCTACGTGACCTCTCGAGGTCCCTTTTGCGCCATGTGCCTGTGATAGTTTTGCATGAACTATTCCTAGCTGCTTGTACAACAAAGGCCAGTTTCACTGAAAGGCTTGTTTTGCTGAATAGGAGTCTCAAAGTTCCCTGGGGATTTAAATGAAAAAAGGCACCTTTTTAGGCCCCATCCCCCAAAGCCCATCTTCTCCCTCATTTGATATCTGGTGTTTGGTTTCCATTGCTAATAAATATGAACATAAAAGGAAAATTACCATGAAACAGACTGTGAAAGATTGCCATGGCAAAAATGTAATTGAGAAGGCATTTGCATATTTAGGCTAGAATTTTTCAACTACTAAAATCCTACACAATGCTGAAGTGACACAGTTTTGCGTTCCCTGCTCTCTTACAGTTGGTTACAAAATCATCTTTAATGACAGACATAAGATATGGCCAGAGAAGGTAGAGGCAACGACTTCACAAACCAATCACATCAGGGTTGTGTATCTTCTGTGATATACTGCTCCTTCTGCTGGGCTGCAGCGATTCCTTCTGAGATGCACTCAGCAATATCAGGGAGTTCACTTGACATTTAGGAAAAAGGAATCCAGGGTATCTTTTCAAAAAGCCATCTCAGTTTTCCACTGTGGTTCTTTCTGCAGCCCTGTGGTTGTTCTGAGCCCAGTTTGAGGGATGGCGTACTGTGGTGCATGGGGACTAAGAAACGGAGTGGGGGAATACTTCAGCTGAGTGCTGCTGGCAGGCACATTTTCCACTGTGGAAACCTAGTCTGAGGTACTGTTCAGGCAATCCCTTAATCAAACAGATTATCACCAGTACTGTGAAGAGAGATTGGTTTAGATTCAATGTTTGCAGCTAGATCACCTCTTGAGGAAAGAACCATGGCTTCTTGAAATTTCCTGAGGAGGCGGCAAAGTAACTGGCTGACTGGAGGTTCATTAATCAACACTACTTCAGAGGAAGAACATAGAAAATTCCAAAATTTGTTTTCTAACTTGGCGTGATAGCGTGCTGAAAATCAAACAGATGAAGATTGGTGATTAGCAAAATTAATTCTCCCAGTACTCGATTTAGTCTGTCAGCTCAGGACACAGAATGTTAACTTCTCAGTTTCTTTGAGTTGAGCTTCATAAATGTTAACTTACCTTAATTTAAGGTAAGCATCTCATTCTGTGGATGTTGAAGTCAAAGGTGATATAAGGTGCCAGTTTAGGTTGACTTAAACTGATTTAAATCTATCTTTGATTCTCTGCAGGATGGCTGGCTGTGGTGAAATAGATCATTCGATCAACATGCTTCCCACAAATAGGAAGACAAATGAGTCGTGTGCTAACGCAGCACCTTCCCTGACAGTCCCCGAATGTGCTATCTGTCTGCAAACATGTGTCCATCCAGTAAGTCTGCCTTGTAAACATGTTTTCTGCTATCTGTGTGTGAAGGGAGCTTCTTGGCTTGGGAAGCGATGTGCACTCTGCCGGCAGGAGATTCCAGAGGATTTTCTTGACAAGCCAACATTATTGTCACCAGAAGAACTCAAAGCGGCAAGCAGAGGCAATGGAGAATATGCCTGGTACTATGAAGGTAGAAATGGTTGGTGGCAGTATGATGAACGTACCAGCAGAGAGCTGGAAGATGCCTTTTCCAAGGGTAAAAAGAGCACCGAAATGCTAATCGCTGGGTTTTTATATGTAGCAGATCTTGAAAATATGGTTCAGTATAGGAGAAATGAGCACGGACGCCGCAGAAAAATAAAACGGGACATCATAGATATACCAAAGAAGGGAGTGGCTGGGCTGAGGTTGGACTGTGAGGCTAACACTGTCAACCTGGCAAGAGAGAGCTCCGCTGATGGTGCAGACAGCACACCGACCCCAGGGGCTGCGGCTGTGCAGCCTCTGGCATCCATCCCTGCGAGGCCCCTGCCGTCACTAGATGGTCAGCTGATGAGTCCTTCAACGCCATCGCCTGATGCAAGCAATTCCCTAGAGAACTCTTTTGCCCACTTGCAAATAAACGGAGACAGTATGGCTGAAAGGAGTCATAGGGGAGAGGGAGAAGAAGACCACGAATCGTCATCTTCTGGGAGGGTGCCAGCCCCCGACACCTCCGTTGAGGAGACCGAATCGGATGCTAGCAGCGATAGCGAGGATGTGTCTGCCCACCTTCAGCAACGCCCGTCGTCTGTCCAGCAGAGACACTTGAGTGCAAACGCAAGCCAGGCAGGAGCGGATAGACCAGTGGCAGGAGGCGGGGTGGTAAACTCAAGTGTAAGATCTAGAAGGCCAGATGGACAGTGCACAGTCACTGAAGTTTAAATCAAGAGCCATGCGATTAAAAACTCGGTCCTGTATCTGTAAATTTTCTGTCCACATTGGCATTGCACTCAAACCTAGCAGTGTGTTTGGTGGGAGGGTGGGGTGAAGGGGAGAAACAGATTTGGCCTGTTTAACTTAAGTCTCTTAACATGTCTCAGCTGGAAGACTCTAACTGTAGGAAACTGGGTTGTCCTGTTAATGGTTTGAAAGCTGCTTAGCAATACCCAGTTTTCTTGAAAATGTCTTGTGTTTATTTTGTAGCATTTTCCCCTTGGAAATACTCGATCCCTTTTTGGCCAATGTATATCTACTGTACAACTTGAATTGTCTTCATTATCTGACTGTTGCATTAAGTGTCTTACTACTTTCTGCATGGATTGATGTATGAAAAGAACACTAAAGCAATGTGGGAGCAGGCAAGATGTTGGGTGTGAGCAGGGTGCTTAATTTAATGTGAGAAAATAGATGTGAGTTTGGAGTTAAAAGTGTGTTTTTACTAGACAAGAGCAATCATTTACCTTCCTTCAATGGAAATGTAAAAATGCTGTTAACTTTTGTTGCAAATTCTTACCTATAAACTCTTCATGGCATTTTCACTAGCTTTGCCATCTAGTCCTTGTAGTTTTGTTTTTGAGGTCTTTCTTGATCTGTCTTGTTTTTGTTACGGAATTTATAATTTAATAAAACTACATTTTATCAGTAACAATTGTAGGTATGTCTCCAGTTTAATTGAACTTCAATGGAGGAACTTTAAAGAAAACTTACCATAAAACAGCTTCCTGTGTTTGCCAAAAGGGAGGACTGACATCTTGAAGTTCTTGCATCCCTGACTGGCTGTCTCTCAAACACAAACACTGTAGGAGTATGTCTGTCTATGGAAAAATTGTGAGTTGCAGGTTTAACACTCGGAGGGGCTTAACACTCGGTTCTCATCTAAAAAGCTGATTAACTCGCTTCACTGTTACGGCGGGCAGAGGTATCACACACAGCCTTATTTTAACAGCAGAAACGTTGAATTGAAAAAAAGCGTAAGTTACCAAACCTGACCCTATAGCAGAGAACGCTGATGTTACAGACTATATTGCTGTTTATCTGTTCTTCATAGCAAAACTAGTGGCAGTGCAGCAAAGGTAGTTTTGTGCTTGTATTAGAAATGCATCTCCTAGACTGCTACAAACTGACTTCTGTGTATTAGAAAAGGTTAGGAGCCAGGTCTGGAAAAGCACAGCTTGTCTTTTCTGTCTATGGCAGTGTCTGTGGCAGTTGTTTCACATTTTTTTCAAATTGAGAAACAGCATTAGTTAATTCTGGACTCAGTCTTTAAAATACAGCTGATTAAACTTCAATTCTTAGTACGGTTATCCCTGAATAGAACGAGGCGGTAGCTGATACACAGGTACTATGCGTCTTCAGACAAAAGTTGCTGTGGGCAACCAACCACTTGAAGGGAATTAAAAGGGTTAATCTTTTTAAATGGCAGATCTAAATTTCTAAAATGTTCCCTTTACTGTAGTGATGGCTGACCTGTCTGATCTTGGGCAAAGCTGTGCCAGCCCTTCACTTTGTTTCCTCTGCCCACCGGTGAGATCACTGGGTCAGTGAACAAAAGAAAGTGCAGAGGAGACTAGCATGCAACAAGGAAGAGTTTTTTTTCTTTCTCAGTTAGGAATGGATTGTCTTGATCACAGGTTTTTTACAATCACCTTCCAGTTCTGTAAGGAAATAAGCCAGTAATATGGACTTAAGAAGGAAAGAGGATGGAATGGGGTTTTCTTCTATTTGTTAGTTGCCAGCTGTCTTATTTCTCTAAGTTAGCACACCGTGCCTCTCATCGAAGTCTGACACTGTACTGCAAAAAGCTGCAGTAAGAACACTCCTGCTATATGCAAACATTTTACTTCGCATGAGGGTATGTACTATTGAAGAAAGCAAGAAGCAAAATACAAGAACTTGACTTGCTATCTGCTTAATTTCAGTATTTTCAGCCCAGTCTACGAATAATTTTATCAGTGATTATCCCTGGGGGTTCTTGACCAAAGTACAGAGGCAGACTTCTGTTCAGCCAAACACCCATGATGCTGCTGTTGGCTCCTGCTGACTGACTGCAACTGTGAAGTACTAAAATTAGTTAAAGTAAGGCTGGTGAGAGCTTAATAGCCAATCATCAGCAGCAAATGTGCTCCCCAGATCAAACTTGGAAAAAATATTAACAGGTAATTCCCATCTTGTATTTAAACCATTACCTTCAGTAGGAGATACGTTCTCTGTCAGTTTTAGGTAAGCCACAGCCATGCTGGATCATGTGGTTTTCTGTAACTCCATACATTAAGTGATTTCTCAACTTGGGCAGCTAGAGAAATGCGCAGTGGAGCAGAATGGAAAGGAAAAAGGAAATTAAAATACTATAAAATCTACTGCATCTCTTCATTTCCATGAGAACAGAGACCACAGATAGAGGAATCTTATGTCACAGTAAAAAAAAAAAAATAAAATCACATAGTGAACCAAGCATTCAGCAAGAACACCTAGCTTACCTAGACTGCCCATGTGGTAAGTACATTTGTGAAAGCAGCGAATACGAAAAAGTATCTATATTGTTAAAAGTGATCTCCAGTATACAACCTTTAAACGGTCGGTGCAGAATCCACACCCCCATTAAGGACTCGGTACACAGAGTGCAAGTGTCCCAGTACACAGAGGCAAGGGAACAGAACAGGCATTTCACAGTGTAATGGGAAACCTAGTTTGCTGAGGAGGGAACTGGCAAACCAGCCCCATGGAAATAAAAAAGCTAGCACACTATTTAATTAGGAGTCTGGGAGTATCAATTTTGAGGTTTCTAATTTATTTTGTGCATTTAGTGCTTGTTTGGTTTTAGGCCGTTTCTGAAGGGGAACAAAACCAGAGATGAAGCTTGTAGTCTTTAACAATTGTAAAGAAAATACAAATGCTTATCAGGTGCTGGTTACAGGTGTTTGTCACTTTAAGATGATAAGCAAGTATTGTATGAAATTAAGCATTTAGGTCTGAAATTGGTAAAATGGGATTCCATTTCATCTCACTCAGTCTGGAGCTCTAGTGCCAGCATTCATGGTAATTTTGTAGGCTGGTTTTAATATGAAGGACTGTACTTGCTTTTAAAATGGAAAAAAAAAACAGAGAATAGAGCATTAGACTGCTCACAAAGTCCTCGATCAAAACAAACACCTGGAATTACCTTCAGAATCTCCTGTAGCTATGTTTGGTATACTTGTGATTCCAACAGACCAGAGGACAAAATGAGTTTCTATAACCTTTTCTGAAAGTGTCTTACTCAGTTAATTATGTGTCCTGTTCTTAGAAGCAAACGTTGGCCTTTGATGATACAATCGGAGAGGATGGCTGGGGAAATAAATTTGCTGAAAAGAGAAGTCAGCTCATTGCTACAAATCAAAATGGAAAGAGGTCTCCAATGGATGTTCATACCAAGTTTTGCTTACTGGCAGCACAGGTCTAGTTCAAAACGTGCAAGCAAAACAGATTCTGCTTTTCTGCTACAATTTCCTCCCTTTCAAATTTGTATCACCCAGTGCACAGAATACGCTAATGAGCTTTACAGCCTGGCACCTGAAAAATCAAAAATGATTCAAGGGTCTTGTTCACGTTCTAAGCAATTTTCACACCCATTTTAAAAACATCATCAAAGTATTCATAATGTCAAATTTATTCTTGTTACTAGCAAAGATACAACCAGTTAAAGCACAATTTTTTTGACTCACAACAATGTGATGTGCTGTTGCTTCAGAAAGTTGGATGAGAATAGACTGGAGCATGCCCTGAAGGTTCAGTGATGTTGGCAGTCTGGAATTCCTCATGAGTCTTGAGGAACGTCATGAAAAGCCGAACAGGCTCATTACTAAACAGTCAAGTGCTGCCTCACTATATTAAAACATCCACACTTCAGAAGTCATGGGTTTGAAGTCCTTTAGAGCGCAGGAAAGAATCCAGCTGCACAGAGGACTAACAACTGAGCTATTGGGGCAGGGGGGAAAAGAGGCACAAACCAGATGACTACTCTCTCCCCATGTTCCCATTCCTGTTTCTTCTCTAACCTGGAAGTAAAAATTGAACTTTATTTTTGGGGAAGAGAGATCTGAAATCTTCCTCCAGCAGCAGCTTCAGGTGTGAAGGCAAACAGGCAGGACCAAAAGGGCAGAGTACGTTCCTTATCCTCCCTGAGGTGCCCACTCAAAACACATCCCTTTCTTCAGCATTTCTTTTGGTTGCTTCAGGCTATACACATTTCCCGCTGTGAAAGCCATATAGTAAAACATCCCCAGCAGAGCACAGTGTCTGCTAAAAAGCTGCAAAATCTTAAGAGGCAATCCAGGCCTAATTCCCATCATTGATCTGTCCCAAGATCCTCAAACATACTTACAGTTACCTCGCTGTCTAAAACTCAGGAATCCTGTCACACTGTAGAAATTGTAACATGGATTTCCATCCAAGGAATCGCCTCCTTTCCCTAAGGGAGCTTGTTCCATGTGTCTAGAGTTAGTTCTGCCTGGTCAGAGCGAGACTGCATGTCAATGCCACGTAGCCCAAAGTTTCCTCCTTGACATGCTCCCCTGGAGTACTGAGGTCCTGGGCTCTGACCTCAGTCCCTGCTGGATTTAGAGACAAGTGCATCCTAACCAACAGTACAGGAAACTCCCGGTCATGGATATGTCTGCATGCTTTTGCTCTCACAGATGTTTCATTTTAAGAATCATCTGCCAAAGCAGAGACTTGGTGTCAGTTTCTAATTTCTAAAAGGAAACCCCTCCCACTGAGTTATCTAATTACTTGCAGAGTCACCAGCATGAAGTGGAGACCGAGTTCCAAATCTGGTCAGCCCAAATATGCCCTACCAGTAAAAATACTCAGAAGAAAGACGTAGACAGATCCACGCACAAGTCTTTCCAGAATGCTGAAGTACTCGGACCACTGAGTCAGGCAAGGACATCCCATTGGGGGCATGATATATCACAGCCTTCCAAGGTTTCAACTAGATTCTATGCAAAGAATCAGGTCAGCAGCTTTACATGTGCTCAGCTGCGCAAGTCCAGGCTACAGGGAGGTGCAGATGCATATGTAGGTTGGTTCCTCGAGCAGCGAGAAGCCAAATGCATTTAAAGAACTGAATCAGTGTCAGTGAATGAGGGCTGTAAGCCCCTCGGTAAGTTAGAGCTTCTCCTGTAAATATCACCATTAAAATTGAAGTATCCTTGGATACTTTCTCAGCACTTATACAAAGAAGTGATTGAAGATGAAAAAATAACAAATATCATCTCACCAGTTATCATCCCTTCAAAGCTGCTTAAAGACACTGGTCGCATGTTTGGGAACTCGTATTTTGCAGCTTTAGATGCACCTGTTCTGTAAATAAATAAACCTCATATCTTTCAAGCAATTCATTTCTATACCAGTTAGAAAAACAAAATTAACTCCAAAGAAAACAATCTTCAGCCTCATTCCAAAAGAATTATAGTTCCATTCTCAGCACAGTGTTTACCTTTACATACTAATTTCACTAATCTCCATTCAGTGGGTGATTAGGACAGTAAAGAATCTGCCAGGGATTTCTCTGTGGTTACACACCAAATATGTCTGCCTGACGTGAATGACAGGAATGTTAATGCCAGTTTAAATGAACAAGTCCTTTAATGATTCAGTTTAATGCCTGCTTTAGTGAAAGCTTTGTTTGCAAAAAGGTCAAGAACATTTCTTATGCATTAACCGTCATTTATGTTTTGGTCTTCTAACCAACGCCTGCAAATTGGCAGGCCCACCCCATACAGTTCCAAAAACGTCCTTCTCTGTCCTTAGGGCAGCTTCCACTGGTAGCTCTCTTCCCGCTGTCACCACCTTTTTCACAGCCCGAATCACGCTGGTTGGACCCTCCGTGTACTGACTCAGCCAGGCTCGGGCTTCTTCTAACGCTCCGGTTTCATCTGAAGACGACAACGTCTGCTCTGAGAGCCCAAGGCACAAAGCTCTCTCGGGGTCCACCCTGGCAGCCCCGCTCAGCAGCCGGAGGGCAGCTCTGCTCCCCACGATTCGCACCAGCCGGGCAGCTCCTCCCCAGCCCGGCACCAGACCCATGTGCTTGTGGACAAATCGAATTTCACTCCCAGGCGTCATCAACCTGTCAATGAAGAACAAACACGCAGAGGTCAATCTGTGCATCGACTTCCATTTTCAGCTCGCCCGCACTCAATTTTCTATTTTCTCCTCCCTTCTGCTTCCAAAAGCTGATACAACTTGACAGCATGTTGATTACAGCCAGAGCTAGAGTATCTTAATTTTCACATCACCCAGCGCCTTAGCTGCAGCTTCTGGCCCTTCTCAAAATGAGATACGTAGGCTGCCACAAGTAAAGATGCTTAGTGCCCACACCGATACCTGTAGTCAGTTCTAAAATGTGTTTGAAAATAGAACTGCAGACAGAGGGCACATTACACTTACTCACAGTGCCAACGCTGCCTTGCTAATTCATGCCTGAAACAACAGGGTTTTGTGTTAAAACCAAGCAAACTAACGCACAAAATGTACTTCTCAAGAGGATGAATCGTGGTCTTAGACCTGATCTGCACTGGGGAGGTTCTGTCAGCACCCTGGTGCTTGATTATCGCACAGTTAGGTTTTTTTGTTCTGGACTTCAGAGGGTCCACGCAAGTTTGATTTCTAACCGCTCGCTAGAGCCAGGGAAGTCAGGATGGATGCTGGACTTACGGTTCACAACACATAATAGAGCTGCTTTCTATTTATGCTTATAGTGTGTAATAGAATTACTCTCCTCCAGAAGGTAGAGTCACATTCCTCTTTTGAAAGATTTCACATCTTTGCTTCTTTTCCACAGTCTGTCACCTCCCTTATTTAAGAGCTCACCCTAGGGCTGATTAAGCTATCTCCCTGGAGGAGCTCTGCCACAGCGGATTGTACTGTCTCCACATCGTGTTCACACTGACACACATTAGGTTAGTGGGAAAAGCCTCTAGAAATAGAAACCTATAGAAAAGATGGACAGAAACAGACCAGTACTTGCTCTTTCTTAAGATGATGTTCTGCAGTGTGGTTGCTTGCTGCTGTTTATAAGACAAGGGAGGTAAATTACACTTGTGAAGTAGATTAGCTTCTACTTCAAGCACTAATTGGCTTTCTGAAGATAAATAATGTAATACTGAGATCTACACACAAGTCTGTTTCCTAACAATGACATTTTCCGTAATGAAAATACCAGGGTGAACAGCTTCAAAAGGGGAAAGCAAAGGAAAACCTTTAAAAATGCAGCTACTTCTAGGAACTTACAGTTCCCAAATCTGCTTAGTTATTGTTAATTGTAAGTTTGCTTGGTTGCTTTTTTCTTAACCAGAGCACCATCAGCATTCATGCCAGGGCTGAAGAGCTTACGCTTTATCCCAGCCCCAACACAATGCACAAAGGCGACAGCTGACATGCCAGATTGCATGAAAGCCTTTTTGTAGAGATAGTGGAGGAAGGTTGTGTGACAAAAGGAGAGAGCAGAGTATTGCAGGGGAGGAATGGCTTTTAGCTAACATTAGCAAGTGCTTCCCAAACCCAGCAAATCCCAGGGAGCTCAGGTCTCTCCGCTCCAAAAGGAAGGCTCTGCAAGCATTCCAAAACTCCTTTACTGGCTCAGCTGACTGCAATTTGCTGACACCCAGTGTCCCACTGGGAAAGCAATAATGAAAACATTATTAAGGGTTTAATTCTAGCTGTGCTGAGCTATGTGAAGCATTAAAAAAGAAGCGGTCATACGCGATTAGGCATCTGACGCTAGACAATCTGTGGGCAGTCTCATAAGACAGCCACCGCAGGTCAGTAAGATGATGTTGTGTTTGTATGTTGAATCTGAGACTGTCCCAGGCACTTGGGTTGAGGTCTTAAGGACAGGCATTTCAGTGAACATCTTGAGGGCAGGGTGTGGACTCATCTGGGAAGTTGGGTCGACGCACTCAGAAGTTCACATGGGAATCAAATTTTACATTGCCGATGTGTTGCACAGCTGATCCATCAGTGCCAACAAAAAAAAAAGTTGAAAACATTTAGTATGTGGGAAAGGCTCTCTTACCCTGCAGAGTCTTCACCTCCCTCTGAGAAAATGGAACCAAACATGATAAAGGGAAAATAAACGACTGACAGCTAAATCCATAGAAAGACTGTGAGGCTGCAACTTCCAGGATCTCATTGGGATTCACCTCTCCCTATAATGCTCCTTTGAACAAGCTCCACAGAAAATACTGAGATAAGTGGTGGTCAGTAGAAGGTATAAAGGTAGGCTGGGATTGCCTTCAGGCTTAAGGTATCTCTGGTTTTTCAGACTTTTCAACTGTGAACCCTCTCCCGAAGTCACACCATTTCTTACAGAAACCACCCATCACACTCTGTCAGATACACCACTCGCTTCCAGTCCCCATGCCCAAGGAGTCAATGGAGACCTGAGCTCAGACCTGAAAAGGCATATGCTGCTGCCAAGCTAGTCTGGGATCAGCCTCTGAACATCAGCAGCTGCAGCCTCCCATAAATATTTCCCTTTTTATGTTATGAAAGGCATTGAGTCTACCTTCTGAGACATGACAGATCTGATCTCCCATTAGAAGAATTTATGTAAGAAAAGTACATCAAGCATTACTAAACATAAAGAGGCAGACATCAAAAAAGCTGAAAAGACCAAAGTACTATTCTATTCCTGAGCTGTTTGTATCTTATTCATCTAGTACTGGCCCTGCCTGAGAAAGAATAGTAGATGAATACAAAATGAACCCTGAGTTGACTCGGTATGCCTGTTCTTGTCTTCCAGGTCAAGGGAATTAAAATCTGGGTCTCCTGTATCCCAGAGGAAGGCCATCCTGCTAGGCTCCTAGACACATGCCTTCCCTGCCCTAAAAAAGGAAGAAAATCTCTTGCATGACAATACTGAAAAAAAATTTATTAAATATAATTAATGATCAAAATAACTGAAGACCTTACAAGCAGAGAAACATCCTTCAGAAATGCGAAGGGTAGCAACATCCTCACAACTTAAATTGGAAATAAGAGGTTTAGGTAATATAAGCATCAATGTGTGGCTGAAACCTTCTTTAAGAACATTGTATTTTTGTGTTACAAGCACTACAACACCCCTAGGAAGAAAGCACAGCCACCATGGGCCCCATCCAATTTTGGGTTAGTCATCTAAAGCAAACAAGAGCTACAGCAAATGCTCCTGCTGTACGTTTTAAGATGTTCTCAGACGCACTAAACGTTACAAACCCTCCGCCTTTGATCGCCTCGAGGATTCCTTCACTCCATGACATCTCATTGCGCCCACAAACTACCGACTGTCACGTCGCATCGCATCACATCACCGGCAATGCAGGTGAGAAGAAAACCTCGTTTGCCTTTAACAAGACGACCTAACAAATCCCAGCCTCAAACAGGTACACTTGCTTCCTCAAAGGTGGCATTTGCTGTGAGTTAACGGCTATGCTTTCGTTTGCTAAAGTACTTCCCAGATACTTGAAGCTGGAGCATATACAATGAAAACTGAAAATGCAAACAAAAATGTATTTTCTCAGTTTTTTCATACTTGCTTTTTATAGTACTCATGTTACTGAACTGTTCCAACAGGTATAACAGTTCCTTGGGCAGAATTAAGATCTATGCTGGCCCCTACCTCATCATTTCCTGGACTTGGGGCTTTGAATTACATTCAGCATTCTGACAAGGCAAAGGCAGTAATGAAGTTCACTAAGGAGGGACAAACACCATCCTCTATTTTATGCATTTTAAAAGCTCCTACCACTACGCCTCTGAAACCTACAATGGAAAAAAGGATGCCTAAAACATTAAACGTGTTGTCAGCAACCTGGATTTTGTTCCCATCCCTGTTTGACTCCCAGTGTCACTTAAGGACAACAGCTCCTGACTTCCAATCTTCTCCCTTTAGCTGGCATAAGACTGGCGGACCATGGAGGGAGGCAGCTGGCATCCCGCTGCGCCGCAGCACCTGGTTCTCAGCTCTGGTTATACTGAGAGAGGGCAGCCAGAACTGCAGGAGAGGACTTTTATCTCCCCCGCAAATACTTTGGCCTCCTGCTCTCAAACTATGAATTAACATAAATAATAAGCAAATCTTATGCCTTAGGTTATAGGAAGTTCCCTCACCAAATCTGCTAACTTCTATAAATTTTGGTAACACTATCTATGAGGTGACTGAACCAATACAAAATGGAAAATTCTCAAAAAAAAAAAAACCAGAGTCAAAGGCCTTGGTGTACAATTAAAAGACATTCATAATTTTTACATGCTGTAGAGCAAGAGTTACAGAAATAGAAATAATAAGAAATTTTCAAATAGAACTAGACATTTTTGCAAAACATGGATACAAGACATCCAGACACATGAAAACCAATAGTCATGGTCAGCCACATGCATTTTGGCCAAATGTCATTACTCAGTGAAGACACCAAGAATACAGTATGTATATCAAACGCTTTCAACCAACCATCGAAACCACACACGCAACTATTTTAGGCACAGGAAAAGACAGACATTAAAGAAAAAAGAAAACCACCGGGAAAATGGTAACAGAAAGAAGGTTATCAAGGGCCAAAAACATTTGTTTTAACCAGCAAAGGACAGAAGAACACAGCTGACGCACAATCCCATCATACACTTTCCCCCATATGTACATTTTTCTAATACTCATCAATACGGTGTCAGCTTAATTAACTCTTGTTAAATTAAGTAACAGCCACACTACGCTGACATGTGGCCAAAACAGCCCTTTAAAATACACGCTGCTAGGGAGTGCAAGGTCAAGAGTTTGTCAGAGGTCAGGTATGACATTATCTGTGGATGGTGTTTATCATGCAAATGGAACTTGTTTTGTCAGGTGGGCATGAAAATTTGACAACCTTACTTGCAAGTGACGAAAGCTCAGGTGTGGCTAGTTTAGGATTTTGTAACTTTGCTTGGCAAGTGCTACCAGGACAATCCACAGCAGCAGCAGCTCTCAAATGCATGATGGACCTTAAGTGAGCCAGAAAGCCAGAACTTCTTCCCTCTTCTCCTCCTGCACCTTCTCAACACTCAAAATACAGTCCCTGTCCCATCACTTCACCTGCATGTTGCACCTCATAGTCTCACTCCATCTTCCTTACACTTCCTCAGCACCCCAAGGGGCACAGGAGATCCCAGTATTGGCGGTGGGTTCTTGCAGCAAGTGACTGACTGAGGCAGCAGAACAGAGAGTTACGCAGGTAATATCTGTAATCTCCCTTCTCCTCTTGCTGATGCATGCACAACCCACCAAAAATAAAGGTGTTGCTCTTACACACAAAGTGCTGCTGAACACATGCAGTAGATGGGATATCTTTAGTCAACTACAGTGTTACAGTAAGTTAAAGCAAGGGAGAGTTGTGATTGTTGAATCTGTAGCATCAGAGTAAGAACTAAACTACCTGTTCCTTCACCTGTACAACAAAAGCCCTGATTTGTGATTAAACATAAGTCCTTTACTTCATGTTGGTCCAGTGCACCACATAAATCAAGTAATACCTTCTAGGCAGCATACTACATCTCTGGCTCTGCAAAATTAAAAAAATAAAAATAAAAATAAAGCTTTAAAGTGGACAGCTGAAACACAGTAACTGTTCAGATGAGGTAGAAGTGGGCAGTTGGATAAGAAAGCATTTCTATAAAAGAGAGAAGTCACCTTGAATCTTTCATTGGAGGCAAAAGCATTGCCATAGGCATCTCGTGTTCAGTACAACTATAGGATCCGAATAGCTGGGATCTGCTAGCACATGAAAATCAAGGTCCATCTGTACCTGAGGAGATGCAAGTATGTGAAAGGGTCTTCTGCCAACACCAGGATAAAGCTCTTCCTACAGCCACAAAAGGGCTGAGCAAAACCTATGATCAGGGGCTGCAGCATCTGCTGAGAGCACCTGCCCTGCCCAAAAACCCAGGTCCTGGTGGTCTCCCTGATGCTTCCAGCCCAGTTGCTGCAAAGGCAGCCAGCCAATTCTGGAGCTTTGGGTCCTTGGCTCAGGCAGGGGTGCGAAGAGATCTTGCCCCAGGCAAGTGGCAGCCCTGCAAGCTGGACCATAAGGAGCAATTAACTGGGACTCCAGGTGCTGCCAGCCTGAAGCCTGGGCAAGGACGATCGCACAAGTAGCCAAGCACTGCTGCAACCCCACACTGTCCTGAACGGTTCCTGTAGCACATACCGCGGTTTGGAAACCTCCAGGCTCACTGCCTTCTCCTCATTTTCTTTAGCATGGCAGGTGGTCCTGGAAGTTTTGACATGCACCTTGTGCTCAATCCACCTCTGATATGTGCATTCCAAATCTTAAGGTCAGAAAGATACAGCAGATATCATGCACCTTCCCATTTAACACATCTAAAACCTCCCTCCCCACTACATACAGACAGATATTAATGCATGTGTAAGAAACTACAAAACTTCCTTAGCATTAAGGTACAAATTCTTGAGGCCTCATATATGAATGCTCCTTGGCAATCTGTGCAAAACTCATCCCTACCTTCTCCAGAGTCTTTTAACAACAAAAGTAATTCCTGAGTATAGCCTAGAAAACAAGACCTGAATATGAACCATCACCTTGACATCTCCACAAAGCCACAGAAAGCCTGAAATTCAGAGTACTGACTAAAGTTAAAGCTGCAATTCATGCCTGTGGAGGCCTAACCTGGAAATCTAAATACTGACAGTTAATTACATGACGACATTGTGTTCTAATAGTGACAACTTGTCTTGTATTAGTCTCTCAAAATATTCTTAGGACCGTAAATCTTACTGGAAAGGCTAGGAATTCATCAGTATTTAATTGCAGAGTGTGCAGGGTTTTACTTTCAATTTAAAAAACCCTAGTTCTAGCCTTGTTCAATATTCCAATACACAAGCCTTCCATGGTTATCACGGAAAGTCACCTTAAAACAACAACTGCATTAACCAGTCATTTGTGCAATAAAAATAAATTCTGAAGCAGCAAGGTAGTGCGGGAAGAATATTCTGCAGAAGAAATATGCAGTACTACACTAAAATAATTTAGCTAGTCAGCAAAGCTGCTGATGAGCAGTTTCCAGTCCTTACTTCAATTTGTGTGACAGCTGCTGTTAGAATTAGACCCTCAAGAATAAGACAGTCTCCTCCAAAAAGCAAGTTGGGACTAATTAATCGGTCTCTGCCTATCCAGTGCAGTGTCTCATCAGTCTCTTTATCACTGCACCATCAAATAATTACCTAGGTACTCTATAAAGGGATTATCTAGACAAAACAGCTAAAGATCTTTCTGAAATCCAGCTATCTTACTACACCCCCTATCACCAAAAAAACCCTCTTAATTCTCTGAAAATATTAACAAATGGATTCATCCTGGGAAGAGTTAGTCATAATTTCACTTATCTTTCAATCTCACTTGATTAATTGGATAGGCTTTAAAGGATCAAAAAGCCCCGAATATCAATAACTCCTTGCCAATTATATTTAGCAGATTTTTGAACTGTAGCAATGCAGTGAATAGCAGCCAGCCATGATTGTTCCATGCTTTCCCAGCACAGCTTGCTAGTATTAATTGCCCCTGCTCCTCTCCCGTATCTTCTCTCGCAGGGAGAGCTTCTCACGTTTCTGCCCTATGCAGAGAAAGAGTAAGACCATTAGACATTACGGCAACTGCTGCTTCAGAGCTGTGGCAACACAAAGCGAGACTTCCAAAGTGAAAATACTGTAAAACCCGTAAAACGAAGGATTTGTCCTACATGCTTTTGGTGATAGTCCGTGCAGACTGGCATCACAAAACCAAACCACCAAATCTTTGCTCTTTCTGAAAATCCTTTAGTCACAGATACTCACCTTACAGATACCCAAATGGTAACCACTAAAGAATATAAAAATGAAGACAAAATGGTTTAAGAGAGTTTGGGGAAACTATGTCCCTTGTGCATAGCTTGGATACAATTGCACAAAGCTGCTCTGCAATCCCAAATTTCAATAGGATAAGAGAAGACTCTGCACATTCATGTTCTTTCCTGTTTATAAACTTTAATCTGTAACCTTTACTATAGGAATGGAAAAAAGTAGGTCCAGCTACCATTTTAATAAGTGCATCAGAAAGTCACTCCTCTCAAGTCCTTTCAGTGATTAAAAAAACCCAAAACACAAACCAATATACCTTCTTTACTTGAGGTTTAAATAAATTGATACTCAAGAACCAAAATAATAATAAAAAAAAATCCTACCAAGCCTCCCAAGTACACAGTGTTCTAGGCACACTCTAAAAGTCCGTGTCAAAGGAGTAGGCTTGATGCCAGCCTAAGAAATCTCACCAAAATGAGAGCTCACTTTTCCTACAGCTCTTTTCAAATTGCCTTATGGATTATACGGAATTTTATTTATAGTTACTGAATTATTTTGTAACACTCTTGGTGCATCCATTTTCCCCCCACTCGCAACAAAAGCTAAGAATCAAGCTTTACATAAAGTAGCCTAGAAAAGTATCTCGTCTCCCTAGCAGTTGTAGTCTTTACCACCTACCTTTCCTGCTCTCCAGTCACATTTTCCAATGCATTTCATGGAACCCTAAGGATCAGGGTCAAAATCTGACCCAAAAAAGAGATTCCTAATTACAGATGTATTTTCTCGAGCAAGAGTTAGTGTAGTTCTGAGTTGGCCGGGAAACTCCAGGGCACTTCCCAGAGGGGAGCAGATGGACCTAAACAATGAGAGATGCACTCTTCAAAGGAAACGTTAAAAATAACCACTTATAACACGACTCTATCATGCTTTCTTACATCACCCAGAGTCAAATGAAATGCAGAAGAATGACAAAGTCATATTTTCATCTAAAGACACAAAACTTTTGGTTGATGCTAAAATTCTGAAAAGTGGAGTCCTGGATCAAAAAAAGGGAAGATGTAGTAATGACAGAAGAGTTGGAGGCAGAGATGGAACACAGGGTCATCAGAGCAGAAAATGCTAAACAGACATGAGACGTTTTAGGAGGAATATGGTCTCCAAGAATAAACAGGAGCTTAAGGTGTGGATAACTCCACCATCTAATGCCCAAACATTGAGACATTCAATGGAAGATGAGCCTCCAAAAGCAACAGAGTCAATTCAAAGAGGCTGCAAGATTAGCAATTTCAAAGGAAGCAACTCCAGGGAAGAAACACAAAAATAATATTGTTACTAGAAAAACATCCTTTGGATAGAGGAGTTAAATTATAATAGACAGACACAGAAATCTGCATGGCCCATAAAACAGCATCTCATCAACAGCGAGGTCTGCACTGAGAAAAATTAAGAAAAGGCTTATCAGCAGCAAAAAGGAGCATGGTAAAGCAGCAGAGCACACTCTCTGAGATCTGGGAAGACCCAGACTAAAACTGGTCCAGACATGACCGCGTAAGAACGACTAGAGAAGTGGAAAAAGGTTTATTTCTTAAACACTTCTCTGATCAAAGGAGAGTGGCTAAAAGAGGGCCAGAAAGACTGTTAATTTGAGAGAGGGATTATGGAAGGAAAGAAACACAGGGAAAGAAGCTCTTGCCAATACCCTGGAAGGGGAGCAGGGCAGCCTCAAACAAGACAAGGTAGGTAGGGCTGCCCCAAAAGTCTCCTGCCGGTGATGCTTGCTGTCATACCGTCTGCCATCCACAGAGACGGCTCTCCCAACCTCAGTCTGGACCTGCAGCAACAGATGGAGGTTCACCCAGCAGACCCAGATTAGAGGTTTTAAATCTAATTTTTTTACCTCAGGCTTGATACTTTCTCACCCATGGCTTCACAGAAGCCAGAGAGAGACAAGCATGCTATAAAAAGCTACATTTCTTCTAAAAGGGATAAATGAAGCTGAATATTGGAAATTACAGAAAGACTTTTCCTGTAGAAGGAATGAAAAACTGCATTAGATGACAGATCACAGGGCAAGAAATAGGGTCCCAAAAAAGCAGGACTGATTAAAACTCCACAAGCAGCATTAAAGGAAGTCAGATTAAAGGAAGCCTTTGCCCCCCCTTCCCTGTCATTTTTCAATAAACTGACAGGAAAAAAAATTATTTTGCCAAACTGCAAAGCAATCCACCCCATTTCCCAGGCTGATACTTCTTGAGGTCCCTGTGCGATGCTCACAGGGGGTTCCTGCAGCCCGGGGTATCGTTCCCACTCCCCGGTGGGCTGTGGGTGCTGGGGGTTGTGGAGAGGGGGAGAGGGCACGCACGCATCCTGCGGCCCCTTTGCAAGGTGCGATGCAACACAAAAGCTGTGTAAGCCAC
Source organism: Cariama cristata (assembly GCF_000690535.1). Classification (NCBI taxonomy): domain Eukaryota; kingdom Metazoa; phylum Chordata; class Aves; order Cariamiformes; family Cariamidae; genus Cariama; species Cariama cristata. The sequence goes on from NW_009603364.1 coordinate 26,326, forward strand.
ACACCGTTCACTCATCCCCACTCTCGTGCCTGAACATTCAAGCGAGCTGAGGAGACCCAGGGAACAGCCGAAAAAGTAAATTAAAAGGCTTTTCCCAAGTGGCAGAGACACAGACTTTTTACAATTATACAGTCAGCAATAAGGAGTCCCCAGTCCATAGGTGTGATCTGTTTAACACCACCGCTGTGCACACACGGGGAAGGAGCAGCACGGCTTTACAAAGGCTTATGAATGCATGCAAGGCTCATAGCGCAATTTAAGAGTGCACAGAACCGAGAGAATAAGGCAGATTGTTACACCAGGGAGCTGTAATTCCCCTGAAGTGTGTAGTTTGAACTCTGGAAATGGCATAAATCACCAGAGCCATAAAGCAGGACTAAAGCCTGTTCAAAGTGGATCCTCCTTTCTCCCCGCAGTTGCAGGACAGCAATCCTTGGGGTACCACCCCACTCCTCCTCCCCTGCTAACAACCGATGGCTTACTAACACTCTCCTCCTCTTCTAACTCCCAGCTATGACTTGTATTACGCTGGTGTCCATGGGTCCCAGTCACAGGCACACTGCAACCTCTGTTACCATACAATTACTTTCAGAGTAGTTCTCACCTTGACATAGCATTTAGGTCTTACCCATGAAGCAGGTTTTAGCTATTCTTTACAGGCTGCCAAAATCCCAATGCACAAGTGAGTGCACGCCAAAATAGTGCTCACATAAAAATTACTCATGCTGGAAGTCTAAAATGTTACATGAGTCTTTCCTTCCAAAAAAGGAACTAGAGCTATTTGGATTTCATTCAAGCAAACATTTTTAACAACAGATATGCCTTCTAGACTAAAGCAAAAATTTCCATTAGAAAAGATACAGTGATATTTCACCAGATTCTTTGATGAAAAAAAGACCAGGTGGAGGTAAAGGTTTTTGATAATTGAAATTTTTAGTCAAATCTGAATGCCAGTATTCATCTAGAAATCAAAAAAGTACACTGGAGCTTGTTTTCAAATTGAAAATAGTGTATTTTTTAAATTATGTGCACACTTTCATGCAGCATATACACCCGTGTTTATAACTTTGGTTTCCCACATCTTTATTGCCATCATTTATGTTTATCAAGACCAAAGAAAACACAACAAAATTTTCCCAGACCAAATTCAAGAGTCTCTTAAAGCAGCAACATTTCGGTCATATTTTCTGCTCATCTCTGCTGCTGATACAGGAAGGGGAAGGGAAACTTCCCAAGACTCTGGCTCAGAGCTTGGCATCTAAAATGTCAAAAAGGCAAAGATCACCTCGCTTGCCTGAGCTCAGCCAACTGGAAAGGAACAGCATTTCTTGACATCAGCCCTAAGAGATGCAAGGTTCGAGTTGCTCTAATACTTTATGATGGGCTTGGCATATCGTATTTCTGCAACCCACAGCATTAAAGGATTTAGTATATGTCATAACATCACACTAACAACCCTTCGCAAGACCTAGGGTAACAAGACACACTTTGAAATTCAGCTGTCTCTGCGTGCAGTGCTACTGATGCTGCATTTGCACATCCTACACAATTTCTGACTAAAGCAAAGAGAGATCATACACTTACTTGAAATCAGTGGTGATTAAATTATAATGAAATGTTGCCATTTTGTCAGGCTATCAGGTTAATAATCTCAAACAAAAAATGCTGAGGGTTGTGCTTTTGGTTTTTTTAAATGATCACAGTGGCTGTGACCTAAGTTTTAAGTTTTCCAGATATAATACATTATTTCAGAGCTTTTTTTTTTTTTTTGGTGGGGGGGGGCATAATTACATATCTTAAGAAAGGTATAAATGGAATAGAGCATTTAAGATTAAAATTCTTCATTAAACAGTAACTTAGCTTCTTCACCTCTTTATTTTTTAATGTAGTACGTCAGTTATATTGACGAGGAACTAAAGCCAGCTTCAGATCACTTACTAACAGTATGTTCAGACTACCTGGACAAGAAACAGGCACATTTTCAGCAAACTGTAACAGATCCTCCACAAACATGCTTAAGAGTGTGACCAATTATCTTACCACCTGAAGTATGATTTCCCCTGGTATCTTTTTATTTACAATCTTTCTCTTTCTTTCACACACACACACATCCCCCCTAATTGATATTATTGATTTTTCCTCAGTCTATATATTTGCTTTTTGTTTAGGAATATGAACACATCAGCACACAAAACAGAACAGGAGAATAGTATCTAGTAACAGACCATGGATACAGTAGAAGTTCTTACACATACAACAGTTTAAGCACAATACAAATTTATTTAGTAACTTAATTTATAATTTGATTTATTCTTACTCTGACTTCTGAGTTACAGCAGTAGCAATTATTTTCTTAGTAACTACGGGATCCAGAAAGAAGTAGGAAGCTGAGCCACCAAGGTTTACAGGTTCAAACAGCCTGCAATCTTGTTTCACACAATTTTGGATTAAGTCTGGTAGGAACAGTAACACAGAGGTCCAGCCTGCATAGCTCCAAATCTTCACTAGGCCATTGGGTTGCTTTGGGTTTGAGGAGAAAAAAGAAACAGGGGGCGAAGGGGAAGACTGGAAGTTGCAATTGTGAAGGGAATATTTACAATGAAAGTAAGTTGAGATCCACACCGCATCATCTGCTTACACTTGCAAAAACCCAGGGAAACTGAGTCATTTGGGGAACATTTGGTCATTTCAATGAACAGTAATTCTGATGTGGATGATTACCCTTCAGATAGCTACAATGTTAACTACATTGCTACCTGGAGTGATAAAAAGAGGAAGATTTATTCTTTTCATTGCGTTTCAATAGCATGTGACAGGACTGAAAAATGAGACAGGTAACAGGGACTCTGGAAGACATTCTCTGGAAGCTGATCCAATGTAAAGTTAGGCAGTTGAAAGCTGTGGTTTCAGGGGAAACTGAGGCTATCTAACAGCTCTCTAGAGCCAAACGGAGAAAACTGCATTCCCATCTCGTCCTGTTCTTTGTCATCTTCTCCTAGAGGCTAAGTTCCTCCTTTACATTGGCTCTAGCCAATACTATACCTCTTTACAAACCACTGTAACTCACTGTAAGAACAGGGAATATCTAGGCATTCTGTTGCTTTTTAGTGAGATAATCGACTCACACAGGCATCTTCACTGGTGCTTCACAAACCAGAGGTAAGCAGTGAGCTGGGAATGGGCAGCAGGGATACTCCTCCCACATCAAGGTGAGCTGTTCAGGCAGTCTGCCCTTCTCCTGAAGCCACAGCTCAACATAATCCCACCTCAGAATCAGCAGACTGGAATACGTAAATGCTTCTCAGATTTCATACCCAACTTGTGGAGCTATCTGATTATATACTTTTTTTAAAAAGCTTATTTTGGTAGTGAAGATCAGCAATGAAGCATCAAACTCAAATACCTGCAGGCAGTGTATCTAAACTGGGGATTCGTCACTTCACAGATGCAAGCATAATGGACAATTTCAGTGCATTTGTACTCTCCCTAAACGAATTCTTCTCGAACCTTGAATGCTTCCATTCAGTGTACCAACAGCCCAGTGTCTCAGCAAGAATCAGCATGGGTCCAGCTCTGCATTCCCTAAAATGTCTTACCTAAGTTTTCCATTATCTGGGTTATCTCTGTTTATTATTATTGCGGAGCACAGAATCGACTGCAGACAGGATTGTTCAACAGAAAGGATGTAAGATTGCATGGTAGAAGTGGTCTAAAATGTAGACACGTGCTGGTAACAAAAATCTGATCCACCTAGGATAAGATGGTGTGGCGTCCCAAAGATAAAAAAAACCAAACCAAACCAAACCAAACTTGGAATGAAATAAATCCCTACAAAAAGACAACCTCGGAAAGAAAACGTCAACTCAAATTTATGCTTTGTCATTTACATTGCCAGCAAAATCAAACAGTCGTAAATGCGAAATGTAGACTATGTAAAAAATCCTCTGCCTGGAAAATTGTAAACACATGAAATTCAAATCTAAATGATAACTGGTAATGAGGAAAAAACCAGTATCAGTCCATAAATGCAAGCCCAAAAATACAAGTTCCCAAGTCCATTTCTAGCAGTGCTGCGATTACTTAAACCAGATGTCAAGTGTGCCACGTCAAAAATAAGATAAGCCTTTTTAAAGGCAGGCAATGTGAAACTTTTAAAACCCTAAACTATCTCTCTGGAAATTCGCTAGAAAATTGTACTAACAAACCTCCCAGAGCTCTAAAAATGTGAAATGATGCACGACTGCAATGGAATTCTAAAATTGCCAACCAATTTGAAGGAGGTTTTACATATATATGTATATAAACACACACACATATATATTAGAGAGAAAAATTTTATATAGTTAAAAGAAGTATCTATGGCATATAGCCAGCACCTCAAGCTGTGAGAACCCACTCTCAGATTTGTCTACTGATTCTTCTCCTGATGATATGCAGCAAAATTACAGAGTCACATCTAATGAAAAGTGCTTTGTCAGCCTGGACTTTGCAAGAACTCCTGAATATGTGAACCCCATCCCATTACATTCCTATCATGCTCTGCCTATTGAAAAGAACAACTATGTAGTGAGGCACCCTTAGTTCAAACAGCAGCATCTTGTGTACCTAAAAGCTCCTCCTGATAAAATTAAAAGCCAAAATCCTTGCATACAGCAAAATATTTCCAAAGAAGCTAGTGTGTTGTGCTCTGATGATCTGAAACCTATTCTTAGAAAAGCTTACTGTAGAACACTAATGTCTTTACAGCTTTCCCCCCCCCCTCTTTTTGAAAGGAGCAACAACTGAAGTTGGTCATAGAGGGCCCATGGCTATGCAGTGGTTATGTTATCTTCTGTTCCTTTCATTTCCTGTAAATTACATTTAATGCGCTAAATGCATGCTTGTAAAAGTAAATAAACACAAGTCATCACAAGAACACACACAACAAAAGCTATTCAGTAACAGTGCATTTCACTGTGTCTCTTCTTAGGCATCTTATGCACCATATCTAACACCTTAAATTGTAATACTAAGCATGCTTACATATTTCACAAAAATATAGAAAACATCCAATTAAAACACAGCAAGGTCAATTTGATAAATGCAGTATTATTAGCATAAGCTTCTTCCCTTGTTAAAAGCTTGATTCCTACAGACACAGGGCAGAAGTCTACTCAGAAAGCAAAGATCGCTTTAAATTAATGGTGCTTTTTATGAAGTAGGATACTGCTCAGCACTAACAAGAGTAATGAAACTGGCCCTTTGTGATTTAACTGTGCAACATCAACTACAGCTGAAGATATTATAGTTCATTAATTTATTTTCTAAAAAAGAAAAGGAGAATACTGCTGCTTCTACTTATGAGCCCATTTTGAGGTCAATGGCAAGAAAACTGGGTAGCTTTCCATCTCTGCACTCTCACCCTCTGCCTGGAGACACCGCTTTTTAAATTGGATTCACGTGGGAGTAACACACCTCTGTTTTGACTGCAGTAGCATTAGAGAGGAAAAAGGGGGTAGGGGGGAAGAGACTGTATTTTTCAGAAGCGCTCAGGTACAATGGAAGTCCATTCCCCAAGTGATGTAGGACCAAATTTTCAAAGTTGTAGATGTGTCTAGAAGACCTACACAGACATCGCCCCAGCAAGATTTCTCAAAGGCACCAACGTGAAATAGAAGACAAGACAGCTCAGAATTCAAAGTTAGTTATTCTGGCTATTGGCTGCTAGTGCACTGCAGCTACTGCGCTCAAAGATTATTGTGATCTACTAATTGCACAAATAGATTCACTACCAGACCACCTCTGCCCCATATCTAACGGTTAGCTTATTGCCCAACAACCCACTACAATTCTTGTCCAGACTCCTTAACCCACCCTGCCAAATCAGTTCTCCTTAACTTCATGCATTGTGAAAGTTTCTCCATACAGGCAACTCAGAATAGGTGCTTCATTTCAATTATTTGTAAAATTGCATCACTGAATCCAATATCACAGTCATTTGCGCACTCCACTGAAATGGCTGCAGTGTCACGCAGAACTGCAACATACACCAACATTTGGCAGCAGAACCCACGAGCCATCTTCACAGGCTCAGAGAGAATATTCAGCTGTGGCACAATGAAAAAAAGTCTCGGTTTCTTAAAACTGTACTAAAAAGCTCAGCTATCCAAACAAGTTTCATACCTGAATGGTTTCACATTACTCAGTTTTACAGAAATTATTGAGATACATAATTACACTGTCAGAAGCCTTATCTTCCCAATTTTCGTATCAGAAAAAGTCTGAAAGGATTTTAATTGCCTTGCATTTGTCTGGACAATGATTTTTTTTTTTTCCCCAATCACATCTTATGATCTTTATAAGGATGTTGCTCTTATGGAGCGTCATACTGCAGCAATCCATAAAGCAGCTAAGATTGAAGAAGATGTCTGGAGAAGACCTCTTCCTCCAGAGCAAAGGTGGAGTGACCTAAGATGCTTTCACTTCTCATCACTGCTCTTATGTCAGCAACATATGTGCCAGAGTTCATGCAAGCCCTCCCTTATCCAATTTTAAATGAGCTGGCTTAAAACAGAGTAAGAGACAATTAGCCACAAGAACTGCCACACATCAGTAGTATCTTAAACCACCTCAGCTATTTTAAAATTGGATTTGTCCACACCTCTACTTTAGTAGAGATGTGCATCATGCTGCCAGAGCACATTTCACACTAGGTACATAAGCCATTTTGGTTCAAGTGAATCACTGCAACAATAGCAGTATACTTAATGTACTACAAGCTGGCAGAGATAAAAATAAGAAAACATTTCAGGCCAGTACCAAGCAGTTTGGTAGTTTACATGGTAACTGTGAAAAATAGAAGTGGATTTGAAAATTTAGAATTAAGAGCAGCCACAACTCACTCATTTTGTTCTTAAAAAAATAAAGTAAAATAAAATAAAATGTCCAAACAGTTTATTCAAGGAAGAAAACAAACGTCTCTGATTTCTGTTCTCAAGTTCCTCTTCTGGCATCTAGTGACTCAGGCCAGAATACCTGTTCCACTAATATCTACTCACAGTCCTCAAAAAAACCCGGATTTTATCCCCCAGTATCAAAATTCTCAAAGTCAGGAGCAATAGCAGCATAGAGTATGTTTCTCTATCTTATTGTTGTTATTAATTAAGTCCCATTTGCTGCTCCTGAATTGCTATTATTTAGTTGCACTGGATGGGTGTGTTAGAAAGTAATGGAAGATGGATCAACAGCTGTAGTTATTATGAAAATTATGTCAGTACATCAGAGGAATTGCAGCTGCTCAATTCATGCAAATCGAGCTACTTGACGATGACTATAATTACACAGTATGTCAAACAACATAGCCGGAGTGAAAGTAGAGACTACATATTTTAGAAAGCCAAAAGATTTCCATTTCATTACGTTCACATTCCCTAAACTCTTATTTAGGGATAACAAGATTCGCTTTCTGTCAATGGACTCACAGATACAGAAAGGTCTACTGAGTCTCCCAGGTGCATTCTCCTGTCAGCACTGCAGCTGTCAAACACGGTACCTCTCTGCATGTTTAGTAGGCATTTTTAATTTTATAATACAGTCCCTACTCAGGGGTCATAGTCAGAGCTGGGGTTCCAGTTTACCAGGTACTGTGCAGATATGAAGAAAATTCTGGCCACATCTAGCTGCAAAGGAGGATTGCTTCTGAGTGGCTCAGACAATGCAGATACCACCTCCTGTTCCCGATACCTGGAGAAGCACTGTAATATTCTAGTTTACTTTGCTTAGTATTACTTTTGAATGTAAGTACTTTCATCTTGTTCTAGACAATTCCTTTCCCACTTCAGGTGCAAAGGCCCTCTTAAAGAGCACATTTCCTTCTCTTAGATAAAAACTTCACTAAAAGCTCCTCATTTTCAGAGAGGCTGCACACAGCGCTTATCCTGTTACATCTGTAGGCTGTTTGCACATTAGCAACTGTTTAAATAAAGTGACATTTTATTATTTTAGTTTCTTTCAGTTCCTGTTCTGCATTCAGCCTCTTTAATTAAAGCTCTCTGTTTTTTGCTAGTCGTTTCATGCTGGCAAAACCCTGCACCTACATGGAAAAAAACAGGAACAGAACCTCATTTGCTTTCCTCTCCACCTCAAACTCTTGTTTCAAAAACTGTACAGCACAAAGTTATGTTACAAATAATAAACCCTGAACACAAAATACCAAACTAATGGAGAGCTTTATTTATTTATTTTGACTTATGCCAGCCACATAGACATTACTTCTCACTCAGGGGTGAGAAGTTGGACCTACTTGGTGTATAACACAGTCAGTTGCTAAAGCTACTTACTACTCTTGTTTTACACAGTGATTCAAACTGTATAACCTGGCAGTATATAATCTTTGCTCTGTACTATCAGGACACCCAAACTTTTTTCCCCCCTGCTAAGTCTGCTGACAAAGCATGGTTCCAAATGCCCTGGAATTCAGGGACACGACTCTTGATGAAAGTGGTACCTCAAGCTTCCCACATTTCATCAGTACAGTCATTAAGCCACCGACTCAACATAACAGCTACTCAAATTGTTGATCTTACCTGAAATCACATGCCGTGATAAGTTCTGCTCCTCCTCCAACAGCTTTTCCTTGGACTAGTGCAACACTGATCAAAGGTATCCTACACAAGAGAGTTTTGTAAGCAAAATTCATGGTTTTAGTCTTTCAGAAATGACAAAAGGATTCAAGCAAACTATCTCTACAGTAAAAGTTCAGAAAAATATACTGTTCCAATTCATTCAAATAACTACATCTTTGTGGGTAAGCAGCACAATACCAATTCCACTTATGCCAAAATGATTATTCCTTAATTGATATGGAATCCCAAAATGAAACAGCAAGACAGATACGTCAAATGGAATCAAAGTAAAGAAGATCATGTACAGTGTTATGAAAAATACCTGCTACAGATTATAACTAAAAAGACTATCTGCAAGAAGGAGACTTGACTCTACACAAGACTCTACCCTAAGCCATTACACCACAGAAAGCAGTAGAACAGGACACAAAGAACTGAAGGGCTGGGTTATCTAAAAATAATGAGATTTAGCATGGCACTTTCACCAGCTTCTTCAAACAGAGTGCTACCATCTCAGTCATCAACAAAACTTTTTTTTTGGAGGACAAAACCATACTTTGAGGATATCAACAATCTGTTACTTTTGATGTTGTATGTAATCATGCTCAAGGTATTTAATCATGCTCAAGGCAATTCAAAGGACATAGGGAAGGAAGAACATGTAGGGAGAACCACTTTCCCCATTGCCATTGTGAAATGAATACTAATGAACAGCGACCAACTAAGGATAAGCCAAGTTCCCTAAGAAATGAAGACAGTTTGTTAGTCCCAGAATTTGCACACTGATACAGCTGTTTCGTCTTTTACTATGAAAAGACATTTAACTCATTGAGCAGTTTTGAAACCACATTCAGAAGTCAGCTTCCCAATCATGACCTCGTGTTTGGTTTTACTTCTACTTTAACAGAAGCATCAACGATTTCTTATGGCCCAAATTCACTTACCAGCCGCAGTATGCTTCATATAATACATGGCACACGTGAACCCACTGGAAGAGGGTAACTTCACTTTTCCTGTGGTCTGTGGGGAACCGGAAGATACGGGTCCAAGTTCCCTAAATCCACACTCTGATCCATCTCGGGGTCCTCCTCCAGGATCACAGTCAGCCTCAGATCCCTCTGAGGGAGACTGATCCCATCTATAATGGATGTCCCCAGACAGCAGTTCAGTGCTCCAACTGAACCACAGCTTCAACATACTCTAAGTCAAGACACTTGAGCTGAGGGCTTAATTTTCATACGTCTTCCTCCTCTTTGCCCTGCCCCATCAATTTTGATTTTACGGAGACCAACTTACACAAATTGATTGTAATTCCGATCCTGAAGTCCTTACAGTACTACTACTAAATCTCCAATCTCCCATCTCCCTGTCAGTTTTACAGACTAATGTTATTTCATCACTTTCTCATCTAGATTATTTGAAAACAAAGAATATTTATCTTCAAAGAGCTCTGAGCAGAAAAAAGACAGACTCTACCACACATGGATTTAATAGAAACGTGATATCTTAAGGGAAGCTAAATGTAAAGGAAAGGAAAAAATGTTTTTCAGAAGTACCAGATGGTAGAACTGAATACATTCTTCTTATGAAGTGGGAAGATTAAATAAATATATTCAATAAATGTTACCTGCGTAGGCTGCATAAGCTGGCCCTGCTTGATTTTTTAAGAGCTACTGATTCCACTGAGTTACAGAAGTCAGCTTCAGAAACTTTGAAGGCCTAGATTTCCTTAACTCTAGTCATCTCCTGGCCCTCCACATATAAGTCTACAGATTTTTTTTCTGTTCCAATCTCTGGAAAGTCTAATAGCTGCAAAATGTCAAGGCCTAATTTAAATCCATAAATACCTAACTGATTATCATGTGCAAATACAAGGTCTGGGATCCAAAATTACATACTTAAAACTATGTATTGAACTTTAAACATCTTGTTAAAGAGTCAGCCAAAACATATTCCAATCCTTATAAATTACTTTATAAAGAGGGGTAAATAAAATATATTACCTCATAAGTCTGGTTAAGGTGTTTTGCATAAACATGCACATATTCATCCCATCCTACAAAGAATAGGAAATTTAAAAACGTTAAGTGATCCTAATGTGAAGCAATTAAACACACAGATGGAGTAGACAGGAGTATTTGTTATATTTACTCTAGATGGATTTTTTCTCTTTGGTTAATCTTGCCTGAATTCCAGCCCAACCCCACTATGTACAACTAGAAAACCTAGTATAAATCAGGTTAAAAAAAAAAATAAAATCAGAACTCAATCAATTTATATGAATTTCAGTTATAATTAAGCCACTGTTAAAGTAATTGCCATACTGAATTTCTATGATGTGAATTTTTTCATCCTTTCCTCTTAATTTCCTCTTCTCACTCCCAGTTAAACACCCATAAAGCTGTTTTAAAAGTCTGTATAGGACCACAGAGCGCTGCATACCTTTTATTGTTCCAAATACATCAAGTTTTAGACAAGATACAATTTACCAACTTCATTCTTTATTGTTCAGGCCATAAGCATTTCAGAAAAAAAACCAACCCCAACCAAAAAGAAAAACAGAAAGAAGATTCTTCTTATTTCTCTCCTCCTTTATGTTTTACATCAGCTCGCAAACAATAATGAATAGGGTACATTTGTCCCCTTCTCTTCCAGTACAAGAACTAAGGGGCTCCAAACAAAATGAGTTACTGCTAGGTTCAAAACAAATATTTCTTCCTACAACATGTCGCTAAACTGTGGAACGCTTTGCAGCAAGGCACTGCAACTTCTACATGAATTCTAGAACAACTTGATAAACTCATGACAGAAAAACTGACAAAAGGTAATGCCTTTAGCTCTAGAAGTCTTAGTGATTATTTGCCTTCCCTGTTCTTATACTCTTTCTCAGACATCTAGTATTAACCAGGAACTCGACAAATGACTGGGCTAAAGACCCAGTACGACCACGTTCATATACATACTGAACTGCATACACTGAACTACATATGTGCCATTTAATCCAGATCAAAAAGAAATGTGGACACCACAGAAGGAAAAAAACAGTAGGGAACAATTTCAGCATAACTTTCAAAACAAACAAACAAACAAATAACAACAAACTCACCAAAACCAAAAACACCAAACCAAAAAACACCAAACAAACAGTAGGAAGAAAAAGAACAAACAGCTCTTTATTGGCACTTACTAATCTCTAAAACACAGTTTTATAGGGGTTGGCGAGTTAAAGAATCTACCTTAATTCAGAGCTTCTGACTCAGGGAAAGAAAAGATATGCAGTCAGTCTTCAGTACTTCTTGAAATAGGACCTTGAAATAATAGTAGGTCAGCTGATTTACTGTCCATTTATTCACGTGTTCCCAAGACCTACTCTGCCCAACACCAAGCAGCATTACGATGTTTAGGGACAGATCTCTGGCAGGTATAAGCTGCCACAACAATCTCCACGCAGAAACCGGTGAATTGCGTTTCGTTACATTAGAGGCCTGCTTGAAAATGTCAGCACGTGTTGATTTACAAAGAGGCTTTTAGTTATCACTATAGCCACCTCCTACACCCATTAAGACCAGAAGCAATATTTCCATTCCAAATTAAAGAACAATCAAATCCTCCATGATAGCTGTCTTAACAGCTAAGTTCAAAATATGGACTTGCACAATTCCCATACTATAACCATCAGGATGAAGCTGCAAAAAAGCTCTTCAGAGAAAGTAATTTTTCACTTCATCACAGCAAAGTCCTTGCATTCAAATTGGCCTTCTCAAGTCATACCAAAATCCAGAATGGCAATTAAAGATTAATGCCAGAACAGACCAGGTTGATAAGCACAGTTATGGCTGAGGAGACAAAAAGAAAGGTCTTCATATTCTCAGGCAGTAGAGAGATTACTGTGTATCACATGGAAAAAATGCCTGCACAGAAAGCACACTGAAAAAAAAGAAAAATCACAATTACTTTCAGTCCTGGCCAACATACCCTTCAGACCTTCCTGATAAGAAAAATAAGGCTACTAGTCAGAATATTTTATCTGAATAAGAGAGGTGTTCACTGGAGTCTAGTGGAATAATCACATTTTCAGCTCTAATACTGCCCTTGGAATAAGAAGCAATCTAACAAGCAGAAAGTGAGGTAAAATGCAGTATGCACTCCACCTGGAAGAAAAGGATTAATAGTTTGTGGTGGAGCTAGGCGAGGCAGGAAAGAAGAAAGTCACCTTCATAAAGTAGAAACTTTACTGCTGGCTCTTTTCGCTGCAAAAGCTTAGACCACTTTCACCATAGAACAGTATTTCCAGACCATTTCCAACTGCTCTGAAGTCCTCCCTCCACAGCTCACTGCTCAGGAACCTCTGTCCTAGGGCTTCTAGACAGGGACCAAGGGAAGTGAACTTCTCCTTTGCGCCTCCTTCCTCTCAGCTGTCCTTCCAAGAGCCTCTCCTGCTTTTCAGAAAGCCAGCTTTTCAAGTCTCACTCCAGAATGAGGTTATTGCTCTTGGGATTCAGGCTTATAAGGACAGAAAGAAAAATTAAATTTTTTTTTCTTTTTAAATTCCACTATTAATTTGCCTTCTGTGATTTGGTCACGTAACGTTAGCACTCACCAAAGAACAACAGGCAGGGGACCTGTGTTTGTTTCAGGGTTAGGAACAACCGAACAAGGGAAAAGGAGGAGGAGGAGGAGGAGGAGGAAGAAGAAGAAGAAGACCAGGAGCCACTAGGGAGGACGAAAATCCTTCAGCATTCTTGGCCATTATTCTGCCTTTCCTGCACCACATGGAAAGGCAAACTGTTATCACAGGTTATGAAAAATACAATCTTCATTCAACCAACTGGGTGAACAACATAAAAGTGTTTTCTGTAATTACTAAAAGCTATGGGCTAAAGAAGCCTTGCAAAAAAATAAAGGTTCATATATATATAACATACCGGTTCAAGCATGAAGCTATTCACATTTTTTTTGCCTTAGGGATGCCTGTGGACAGAAAACTTAACCTAATGCACTTTTAACCTGAAACCAGACAAAACTCACTCATCTACAGTGAGTTAGAGAGGAGAGTTCTGCAAGACTAAAGAACAGCAAATGCTATTCCTTACTCTATTAAAGTTTTATTTAATAAAGACTATTCAATCCTACCAAACAGATGGCTTAGGAGTTGGCTATTATAAAGAAACTCTCAGTTCAGGATAAATAGCTCAAACTCGCCCAAGAAAACAGAAAGCAACCATGTTTAACTATTCTTGGAGGATTTCAGTACTACCACAAGATCTAGATTCTTCGCAGAGAATTTTCAACAAAGTTGTAATTAATACCTACACATTTCATTCTGCCCAGTATATCTGTTAGGGACCCTAATCCTTATAAAAGCCCCTTCTGCCACTGCAGTGGTTCCAAGGAATTTGTATAAACATATAGACTCATAGAATCAGAGTCTGCATATTAAGAAAAGCATACCTCTAACGGTGTTCCACAAACAAAGCATCCTATACCTTTTTTAAACTGGACTGTCCTATTTATTTTATCAGGCTAGAAATCTTTAAGACATTGTGGGGTTTATGATATTTAGTTTTATCAACAGAAACAAATCCTCACTAAAGACAAATACCAGTTTAATCAGATTCTGAGTTGGTATTCTTACTGGAATGTTCAGTTAGATGTTAAATTAACGTGGTTAAATCCTGAAACTTGAATCAGCCACAAAAAAGCACCAGGATGGCAGTTACCACAACTACAAATCAGGATGTAAGAGCAGCACAGGAAGATCCCTTTCCCCTGCAGCTGGCAAAGTCCTACTTCACACATTGCCAAGAACCACATATTAACCCATAAAAAGAATTGCAGCACATGTGAAAGTTGTCAAGACAGTTGGCATGAGTGAAAAACTGCCATCAAACCCTGACCTCTTCAACCCCATACTTACACCCATGATGCACCTGACTGGACTACAGCACAAGAATTGCATCTGTTCTTCTACTTTATGCAGGTCCAAGCACAGTTTTGACAAAATTGAAAGCTTTCTGTAATAGCAGCCATGCCACTTAAATTTGGTTTTGACTTTAGAATATATGAGAAATGATTACTTATATCTGCCTCTAAAGGTAAAACTACTGAAGCACAGCTTATTTGATATGTAAATTCACCATATACTGCTCTGAGAAACTGAAATGACATTTTTAAAAGAAAAGGCTAAAAAGAATATGTAATGTAGGAACTCAGAGTTATGAATCAATTACAGTAACACTTAAGCCACGGCTTAAAGTGGCTGCCAGCATTTTCTCAACCATTAAAAGCTCCATTCTGTGACTTGCATGTAAAATTGCAGCACAAGCACAGTGCAACACCTATATCTGAAAAGGAACTCAGAATATCAGAAAGCTCATTTTCCTCCAAAAATTAATTTGTATCACTGCTTGCCTGAGAGTTGGACATTGCTTTGACAGCATTCAAATCAGATCCCGAGCAAAAGGTGTTTCCTGCACCACAGATGATAAGGCCTTTCCCATCCTTCCAGTTTTCCAGTTCAGTTACCCTCTCCTGGAGTTCTAGCATCATAGTACCTGTCACAAGAGGGGAGAAGCAAAATTCTTAACAGGAAATTATTATCACCATCACGTTTTACATTATATTTTTCACCACCAAAACCAAGTTATCAGTAATAAGTGATGAGTTTAAAAACACAAGGGAAGGCATCACCTTAAATCCCACACATAAGCGCTGACATTTCCTCAAGGATGCACTTCCCGAAACTTTGAAGGATATTCTGCACAAAAGGTATTTGTGTTACAATCAAAAAAAAAAAAGTGCACGGAAGCAAGCATAAACTCTACCTCATTTATTCTTGTTTGCAATTGCATACATTCAGGACACATGAACTTGCATGTATCCATCCAGATCTGCCCACCTAGTTATTTTGATGTTACTGCCATTTCACCCTGCTCCAAACAACAGTCTTCCTTGCAAGCTCTCCCAGTTTGGGGCCATCTGACAATTTCAGCAATTGACCTTCTATTTCATCATCCAAGCCATGAATGAAAATACTGAGCAGAATTAGTTCTAGATGAGATTTCTGTGGATCTTCAGTTGAAATGCTTTCCCAGCCTGACAGCACACTCAACAACAACTTCTCTGCAAATGTTGCTGTTTCAATAGGTGTGCATGAACCCCATTATTTCACTTTTTGCATGTTTGCCAAGGTTTCTTACAAGGAAGGTATTTGGGCTGCATCCAAGCTTTGCCAGAGTCACGATACAGCACAGCCACTGTTTGTGATGCTTTTAATAGTCAAAGCAGTGAGGTACTTAAGAGTCTTTCCAGAGAGTATTATAAGCCAAAAATCTAGTTAAGTGAAAAATGGAGTTTACGAAAAGGGACCGTATGAGCCAGTTACATGCAACAGCACGGGACAAGAGACACTGGCAAGAGCCTGTCCCATCCTCCTGGGAGAGGATGCCTTCCATTACTGACAACACTGAACTATTGTTTTGCCAACAGATACAGTCCGTGATGTATGATACAATGATGAGGACACAATTCTAAAGCAAATCCTCATTCTGCCAGTCTTGGTCCTTCAGTATTTGATTCCAGTAAGTTCGTGTACTTCACAGAACTAAATCTATTTGGAATGATAACTTGTTTGCATCTTAACCTGAGAATAAATGCTTTAAAGTCAATTCTAGAAAATAAAATTATCACAATGATTATCTAATTCCCACAGGCTGGCTTCCTTCTCTTTTAAATTAAGTTTAACTTTAGTTTAGCAAGAGATTGAGCTGCTGAAATTGCTTCCACCAGGCTTAAACTGACATTATTAGCATTTGTTTCCAAAGAGACCATTTCAATCAGGTGGCTATCAGATTCCAATTAAGAAGAGAAAATAGGCATAACAACCTCCACATTGCCCATTAGCAATTTGCCAACAATTTTGTTCTGCTTTTGGTTCCATGAGTTGCTGAAGCTTAGAATAAACATAATTCCCTTGAGGTAAAAAGCTGCTGTGGAAGGTAAATGCCTGGCACATAGGATTTCTCTCAACAGTTTAATGATGATTAATATTGGATGTGTTCATGAAAGGCAGGTCCTGCTTGACTAACCTGATCTCCTTCTGTGACAAGGTGACTCGCTTAGTGGATGAGGGAAAGGCTGTGGATATCATCTACCTAGACTTTAGTAAAGCCTTTGACACCATTTCCCACAGCATTTTGCTGGAGAAACTGGCTGCTCATGGCTTGGACAGGTGTACTCTTCGCTGGGTAAAAAACTGGCTGGATGGCCAGGCTCAAAGCATGGTGGTGAATGGAGTTAAATCCAGTTGGCGGGCGGTCACAAGTGGTGTTCCCCAGGGCTCAGTATTGAGGCCAGTTCTGTTTAGTATCTTTAGCAACGATCTGGATGATGGGAACGAGTGCACCCTCACTCAGCTGGCAGATGCTAGCAAGCTGAGTGGGAGCACTGATCTGCCTGAGGGTAGGAAGGCTCTACAGAGGGGTCTGGACAGGCTGGGTTGATGGGCCAAGGCCAATTGTATGAAATTCAACAAGGGTTAGTGCTGAGTCCTGCACTTGGGTCACAACAACCCCATGCAAGGCTACAGCCTTGGGGAAGAGTGGCTAGAAAGCTGCCCAGCAGAGAAACCTGGGGGTGTTGGTCGACAGCCGGCTGAACATGAGCCAGCAGTGTGCCCAGGTGGCCAAGAA
>NW_009603364.1:43767-53654 GCF_000690535.1 Cariama cristata
GTGACCAGCGAAGAGCAACAAAGCTGGTGAAAGGCCTGGAGAACAAGTCTTATGAGGAGCAGCTGAGGGAGCTGGTGTTGTTCAGCCTGGAGAAAAGGAGGCTGAGAGGAGACCTGATCACTCTCTACAATGACCTGAAAGGAAGCTGTAGTGAGGTGGGGGTCAGTCTCTTCTTCCAAGTAACAAGCGATAGGATAAGAGGAAACAGCCTCAATTTATGCCAGGGGAGGTTTAGATTGGATATTAGGAAAAATGTCTTCACCAAAAGGGTTGTCAAGCATTGGACTAAACTGCCCAGGTACGTGGTGGAGTCACCATCCCTTGGAGGTATTTAAAAGACGTGTAGATGTGGTGCTTAGGGACATGGTTTAGCGGTGGGCTTTGCAGGGCTAGGTTAATGGTTGGACTTAATGATCTTAAAGGTCCTTTCCAACCTAAACGATTCTATGATTTTATGTTTTGTACCTTTCTAAAGGAAGCATACACGTATATGTAAATTCACATCTGCCACCATCCAGAAGCTCTGCCATACAGAATCAACAGAGTTTATTTGAGGGGGGTATCTACAGGCTCTGGCTGATGAAGTCAACCAGGTTTTGCTGCGGCACTTTACAGGTTGCGCATCCCATCCCTTTTCATACTTCTCCTGAAGGGCGTTACTCGATAGACAACAAAAGCGGAAGGATCAAGTGCTTGCTAGTTCCTCAGCAACTACGGTTCACAGACAGTAATGTTAAAATGACATGAAGACCAGTATCAATTAATATGCCATATTATCCACTGCAGTGGCCAAGGGGCCAGCATGATTTTGGTTCTACTGTCCCTCCTGTAACAATGAAAGTCTCTGGCAGAGGTGCATAGTAGAAAGAAGCAGTAATCTCTTGAACTGCCATAGTAAGATTTTCCAGTACAAATTTTTGTAGCTGTTACCTAGCAAAATGGAGTACTGCTCTCTACAGGGCTCTACACACTACCGTAAAACAGAACTGCCTGATCCCATGCCTCATTTGCTCTGTGCTAATCAGAGTCTGCAAAGACAGAACTATTAATTTCCTCATGGGTTTATGTAGCTCCTCTTTGCTACTAGAGCATCTAATTCACATACACTAATAATTTATTTTCACAGCAGTCCCATAAGGAGAGAAGAGATTATTTTACAGGCCACTAACTTAGCCAGAGAAAATATCTGCTAATTTTAGGTGCTCAACTTGAGATGTATGATATGATTTCAGTACTTTAACATTATATAGCGCTTCATATAGTCAAAGCACAGCTACCAGTGGCCTAAATAGCAGCTGCGACTACTCAGCACTTCAACAAATCAGTTCTGAGCCCCTTCTGTCAAACATCCAGAAAACAGAGAACATAGTTTTAGGTTTCTATAAAAGTTTAGTTTAAGCAATTTGACCTGTATTACATCTGATCTCCATAGCAGACTGGGCTTTACCTGTCCTTTCTCCTTTTGCTGTTAGATCTCATTTCTCACGCCCCTTTCAACTTCCAGAACACATAGTCTACAAGCTGTACATTGCACACCTCTGTTTTGAGTCAAAAATAAAAATTAATGTGTAGAAAAAGAGGAAACAATGACATCATCATGATTGTATAATAACAGGTATGCTGACAGGGAGGCACTCAGAAGGACAGTCCCCATACTACCATCTTTTAGCTACAACTTCTCAAGTTAGGCAATGATTTTACACACAAGCTTTTAAAGGGAAACAAAAGAGAAACTGCAGACACATCTAGGTGCATTACCACTAATTCTGTTGTTCCATCAGGTTCTCTTCTTTTCAGCTAACAATCATTAGTGGAAGGAGTAGATTAACATTCTTCATGTAAACAGCCCTACATTTTGCTAGTGGGTTGCAAACATATTTGTTGACAGCAAAGGAACAGCAAGAACTGGGCAGAAAAACTAAACAGCAAAAAGAAATTAACAAGATGACATAATCATATCCATTTCAAAATACTAAGAGAAAAAGGCATTCTTACAGTAAGGGCTTATACGCAGATCCAACTCAGGCAGATGCAGACCCTGAACCTGTGTCACTTATGTCTGAAGAGAATGGCATAAATTGGAATATTCTAGACAGTTAAGGAGAGGCAGCAAATATACCTATCTTGGAGATCAAAAGCCTCTCATAATACAAGATTAATAAAACAGGGCACTTGGTTTTAATAGCTAAGTATTGTCCAGTGTAAAAGCATATTAAATAGATTCCTGATCTGCAACAGCTGAGAATACTCAGCTCATTTGATCTTTAACTAACCAGTCATTGGTATTTAAGACATAAGGCAAATGAAGAAGAAATGGAAGCCAGTTTGAGTGACTGGAAAAGACCAAATTACAGAATCTTAACCTACAAGGAAGGCTTTAGGTAAAGAACAAAGAAGTAAACTCACCCTTTCTACACCACCTACAAAACAAAGATGGCATCTTCCCACTCCCATAAAAATACCCTATATGTTTCCAGAGCAGTAGCAACAAAATGAAAGGAGATACAAGAAAGAGCACAGTAGCAGAAATGTGATTTAAAAAAAAAAAAAAAAAGAAGAGGGGGAGAGGCATGTTCTGCCAGACAGTGCCTGTGCTGTTGAGAATTTCTTATATTCTTATGACATTTATGGCAAAGCTACGATGCAGAACAGTGGGCATTTGCTGCACATCTGAATGAAACTTAAACATTCCTTCTTTTAACTAAGGACTGGTAAGGCATAGCTTTCCTTTTTGTTTACGCAAAATGCTGAAATGGGTAACTGAAGAAGAAAAAACCAAACAAACCAAAAACAAAAAACCCAAAACAAAAAACAAACAAAAAACCCCAACAAACCAGCAATCCCATCAACTAATTAATACCTGTAAAGGCATTCATTAGCTTTGGGTTGTTCAAAGTAAGTATTCCAATGCCATTGTCTTCTTTGGAAAGGTTGATGGATCCACCAGCAAACTGCTGGAGTTTCTTCTTTATTAATTCTTCCTCATAGCCATGAGCACCATTATACAGCGACACTCTTCTCTGTTGCAGTATCCTTTCCTTTGTAGTCTGAAGTAAGTTCTTCCACAGAGAAATAGCCATTTCTGGAAATAAATGGGCGAGGGGGAGGGAATCAGGAAATTTCTTTTGAAATCCATCTCAGTCCTCTGACAGAGAGGGAAGCAAGACAGCAGAAACTAATATAAAGGTGATGCAATCATAAAAGTCTACAGAAATTACTGCAGATTGTATTTGCAAAATTCTTAGTTTGAGTCTACTCCCACAAAGTTAATAGCAGTTTTATGAAGTGATTTTAGTAGTTAAGCCAGAATTAGCATTTTAAAAAAATCTTTTCTTCTAAAAATTACCCAAAAGTATTTGTGTACAGAACATGAAAGAGGCACAAGAACTGTAGTAAGACTCTTACATATTCCGTTAGACCAACTTTCTCTGTACTAATCTTCCAAACCCTCCTCCACCCTACCCCGTAAAAAAATACCCAAACACCCAAAGCCCATGCCTCTGTTGGAGGAAAGATCCCATCAAAACCCCTACTTTTCAGGATCTGGATCTCCTGCTTTTCTGTGAGCAACTATTGCAGGAAGAACTTCCTGAGAGAAATACTTGAGGAAAAGTTCAGTACTGAAGACCATTCCTATATTGAGGTCCGTCTCCTGTCATCTAATTCCATTAACACATTTGTCACACTCCATCTTAAGACTAGTTAGTCTGCTTAGCCCCTAGTAGCTACATGCTTTTCCCAGTCATTCCAATAGCACTTTGAATTGATCTCACTTGGACGCAGAGCACTGGAACCTGTGCAGTACTCCAAAGGAGGAAAAGTGTACAATGGTATTATATATTGAGCATCACACTTGCCTTTTATACATGTACATAATATTGGAAAACTATTTCTATGTACCAGTCTACCCATAGCTTATTACTCCGCTATTTCCACTCTACAATGTATGACTGTACATCAGGAAACAAGAAAGTAATTATCAAATATTATTCCTGATCTGCGGCTCCGCCTTATTTTCTTTACTTTGGAAAAGGGTCTACTGGAGAAAGTGGTTTACAAGTGATTTGAAAGAAATGGCGTAAAGTCTGAACTGGAGACAGCTGATCTGAAAAAGTCATCTTAGAAGCCACTCAGAGTGGGAAGCAAAAGAACTCCCATAGGACACAGGAAAAAAAGTTTGTTATATCTAAATCTTGCAATTTGCTAGACTAGTCCAAGCTTTGCCCCAACACCCTTTTTAATGGATGCAGCTGTTCAGAAGACATGGTAGACACTCATTTTTTGGAGAACTGGGAAAAGACCATCTTTGTTTCTTAATCATATTTGGCAGAAACAAGATTCTTTCAAAATTGGCAAGAAGCTCCTGGAAAGTTTTTCTAAGGTGAACCAGAACACAAAGATATTCACCGAGACAAGATTTGGTGACAGCTATATTTTATGCTGTGTTCAGGGCATCTTACAGTTTACAGACTCAACGTTTTTAAAACATTTCTTTTATACACATGAACAAGCAAACACACATTAAAAAAACCACACACAATTAGTTCATAATGAAAGGAGTGAACAGTCCAGTCAGGTGAACACTGATCTTGTCCACAGCTGTACCATCCCACACTGAAGTAGAAAATGCTTCTGTTGGGGCAGGTACAATCCTCATCGAAACAGAGGAGGGGTTTGCACAGCAACCACATTACGGCATGCGGAGGCGTATGCATCGTACCAGGCAATTTCGAAGAGCCGCCTATGCCAGTAGATACATACCTCTCCTGCCGCACTGCATCCACCAATACAGCACTATCTTCAAAAGTTCAACACAAAGCAACTAGAAAGGTCTATAAGAATTTATGCGTTATAAGGTCATATACACTGGAATAGGTCAAGGGATCCTTTTTTTAACATCTGGTGAGACACTTTGAAGGGTCTTCTGAGTTCCTTACTAAATTCAAGGTTTTAATCTGTCACGATCAACTTTTCTACACTAAAGTGTAAACTAATTAATTAAAATTTAATCAAGTTAAAATCTAATTGGATACAAGATTCATTACTTCATAAATAATATCACCCAACTGATGCTGCACCTCAACACTCTCCATCCACGCACATTCTAATGTTGTCCGCAACGCTTCAGCCATCACCTTCAGAGCTTTTAAAATTGCTCCTGTTAAAATTTTATTTAAGAGTAAAAGCAGGTTTCCAAAGCTCATTTCTCAGCTAAATGATTCTTTTTACATTCATGCTCTCAGAAGAGAATTGGCCTTCCATTTTGTCTAAAACCTTAATAGTCATTCCCCAACATATATTCATGCAATAAAACCTTCCATCCAGCTACTAGTTTTTGGTCAGGAGAGAGCAAACATTAAAAATATCAATATGCAGGCTTTCATTGCAAAGCATAGCTTGAACAATCATAGCTCCCAACTTTTAATGAATACAAAGCCTCCCCAAATCTCGTAAGAAGACAGACTAGATTTAATTCTCTAGAAAGCCACAATGATTGGCTTGAAAGCAAAGGGGGGAAAAAAAAGTCTGTTCTGTTAACCTAACTCCTTGCCAAATTATACTTGTTTGATCACTTTTACACTACCTAGATTTCTCATGTCAAAAATATATACAGAGCAAAACAGATTTAAGATATGGAAATTTTATTCCACCGAAAAAAGAGTCTGTCATTTTCAGCTGCGTGGTTATATGCATTAACAGCTCTTAATATTATCACTATGGTAATAAAGAGCATCAGCAAGTGAGGGATTAGAAAACAAATTGGACATCACTGCCTGCTGATCATGACTCATGATTAATGACTCATGCAAGGTATTATCATTGAATTATTTTCTTTAAAACCATCTCTTACAGTACTGGTCAGTACCCAGTACTTTTTTTAATAAAAACAAGATTATTTTAACAGCTCAGTCTGAGAAAGCGAACTACTCAGGAAAAGCATGATATTTAAGCTACAGCGCTCTCAAACGAACGGGATTTCTGCTGATCTCTGACTAACAACATCCAAAATTTCAGTCAGTACGGAGCACTCGCAACTTACGGCATAACTGAGATTGATTTTTTTGTACAGTAAGTGAAAGCAGTGCAAGAGAGAAATGTTGCAGTAATCCACACAATGTTGTGGAACAAGCCGAGAGATATTTATTACACTAAAATTTTCAGATTTTCAATTTCACATAATTACATCTATTTAGATATACTGACAGAAATGAAGTCTTAGTCCAATTTGAAAAAAGTCAGACATACTATACCCATTAACATCTGTAGCACAGACAGTTTATGCACAGTTTTTACAGTGAAAAAAAAATCTGACAGTATAGGAATAACGAACACTGTGGGCAATTAGCACCTTTCAAATGTTTTAAGTGCTACAGCTTCATGTATCACTGGTGACAACTAAGAGATAAGCTGACAGTACGGACATCAATAGTTGTTCATTCCACAGTTATTGCACCTTTTACATAAAACAACATTTTAAATCCCATTTGGCACTCAAGTGATTTTGTAACACTCTTGCCTGTGGGCTAGCAGACTCGGTTAATATGAACACGTATCGAATGTCAACACTTGAGAATCAAAGGAATGACATACATTATGCAAGAGCAATATACGTATCTACATGCACACACACACACACAATATAGGTATTTTTGTGTATGCATATGTATCAGAGGCCACCTGAAAGTCTGTGGTAACTGCCTCGTTAAAATTCAGCTCTCACAATGTTAATAAAAAAAATATTAGGGACAACACCAGCACCAATATTCCCTAACTGAGCAGATTCTTTGGGAAACTAATAAGCCCCAACTCTTGAACAAGCATATTTGCCCTTGCCATTCACCGCTCCTTTTTTTGGATGAAGCTATCCTGAGATAAAGTGCAGCAGAAATAAAGGGATCCAACATACAAAATCCACAAAAGAAATCTCAGGGAGGAGAAAATATTCAAATGACATAACAAAAAAAACAATTAGAAAGACACTGTTGTGACACTGCCAAAGGCATCAAAGGCAGCTGACAGGTCAAGAAGCACATGAGAACTTGATGAAGACCTCCAGCAGCTGCAATTTCAGTGACAAGCACAGAAGTGCTAAGACAGGGTATGGACAAAGGGATAGAAGATGTGAACTGAAGATGATGATGAGATGATTCACAGTTCAACCCTGTGTGGGTGTCTCACCAGTCACTGTAGAAGGCATTCATCTGTACTAGAGAGCAGTGACCATGACTGTTGGATGTTTCACCGAGTTCCTGCAGTGACTGACTAATCAATGGAAAGCAAGTGGCGACCCAATGCTGAGGACTGGCACAACTGACCCTATAACATTAAAGCAGATGAAAGAGCAGAAAGTGAAGCAGAAATATAACCAAAGCATGAAAATAGTCCCTCTGTACAAAAAAAAAGTACATTGAAAATGAGTGCAAATCATTAACACCAACTACTGGAACCTGGGACAGTGGGCTGGTGGGTGATTGGAGGTGGGGGGAAAGAAAATAAATTCCAGTGTTGGACAGAGAGAAGGAATTCAGAAACAGCAAGATCAAATGGGGCCACCTTGGATGCAAATCAAGACAAGAGCATAGGTCTCATAGTGAAGAAGAAGTCACTGGATCCAGCCTTCAGACACAAGAAGGATGTAGGAGGGAGGCCTCACCTGCAGGGTTCCTCCCCAGCACTGGCTGAACAGGCCACTGTTGCCAGCTGCTTGTCAGCACCCCTCACCTGAAGGTTACAGAGCCCTCCATCTACCTCATCCATGTCGGCATCTCTCTTCTTTCCTTCACTGATGCGTGGGTTAGGTTAACTTAAACATCTTACCTGACAGGTTCTTCCCACTCTACTAATTACCAGCTGAGGCAAGCTGAGGACAGTCACCTCTCCAGCTTGCTTACCTTCAACTGGAAGAAAGCAGCAAGCGGATCTTAAGCATGAAAACCTACTGACAAAACATAACTTACAAATACAGAAACTAAACAAAGCTTGGGAAATTCTGCCTCCCCAAGAAGGAAAATGTACCTTCTCTATGGCATCTCTACACACAGCAGGAAAAAAAAATTCAACAGGAGCCACTTTGACGCCATGGCTCTCAAACTTGCTGAACCCTGTTCAAATTTTCAGTACGTTGTCTCTGGTACCCACATTGTAGACAAATTAGGTGGGATCAACAGTCTCTCCAGTTCAGCGTGAAAATACTTAAAGGGCTTTGTGACTCCTCTAAAAACGGGTTTTAGAAGTAGCTGGTATTATATCAGACAGTTTTTTAGCCTCTATACTACTGTTGAGAAAAGAACAAAAAGTTTGGGCCTCCTAGTTTCTAGATGTCGGCATTAGAAACGTTTACTTGCCCAGGAGCTAAGAGAACAAGGAGTGAGACGATGTCGAAATTAACTAACTGAAATGGCTTCAAATCATGCACAAGTGAAATAAAAATAAATTGCGGAAAAAAAACTTTTAACATTGTAATTAAAAAACCCTTGTCTGCAGTTCCAGTTTTAAGCTGGCTTACCCTGTATAGCTCTTTTCTGTTTCAATCTCTCCTTTTTTCCTTATTTTTTCACTCCTTCTGAGCAGCTCAGTTCTGGGGATAGCAAGCTAGGTGTTTTCCAAATTATTTGGTTTTGTTTAGTTTTGTATTTTTTAATGGTCCCTGAGGCCAAGGTTTAGATATGAATTGTCTCTCTGTTCCTAACCAATTATATTATCTTTTAATCACATTTTAATAATTTTGAAGACCTAGTAAACAAATCACACAGAAACATACCCAAATCCAGTGATAAATAATGGCACTCAAGGATGTAAAACAGCTGACAAAAGAAGTCTTTCCATAAATACAGATGACATTACCCAAAACCGTTTGATTTTGGTCATATGGTGAGTACAAGATCTTGAGTTTCACAACAGAGGGTGAGAGTAAGAATCCGTTATCTTCTGCAAAGAGCACACAGGCCCTTTATTTTTTAATGCTTTGATCTGAAGAGGTTCTCTTTGCCTCTGTCAGGAAAGGATGCTCTGTAACAGTGACAGAAAACACTTTTAAGCTCACATAAAGCTCACTGCCCACTAG
Source organism: Cariama cristata (assembly GCF_000690535.1). Classification (NCBI taxonomy): domain Eukaryota; kingdom Metazoa; phylum Chordata; class Aves; order Cariamiformes; family Cariamidae; genus Cariama; species Cariama cristata. The sequence goes on from NW_009603364.1 coordinate 52,832, forward strand.
GTGTATTTTAGACGCTTTTAAAACAAATAGACGCGCTACTTCACAGAAGCGGAAACAATCACAAGCAACTCACCACTTGATGTTTAGTCACCGAATCCTACACCTTAAAAAGCATTAAGAATGAATTTATTCTACCTGTAACCACAAATACTGATGCTTTCCCAATGATTACTTTGCCTTGAAAGCTGTAAAAAGTTTTACAGTCGAGCAGTGCCCTGAATTCCACTTAGTACACTGTTCTTTACTATTGCTCTCCTTACCACTATGACCATCAGTAAATGCTCATGCTGACAGCAACAGCAAAACCGCATCCTGATGTCAGAACTGGCCATGCAGCGTGATTCTCAGGGACACATCTCCTGCTGTCCTTAACAGCACTGGGAACCAGCAGAAGCACACCAAGACAGCGTGTCACCTGGCTCCTTGGCTCTACACACTAAATTTCAGGAAGCAAAAGCATCCTGCATGGTATCTCCCTGGGAAGAATGTGAAGACTCAAGAGGGAGAGGGGGGGAAACTCCTTCCCCGGCAGAAGTTTCTTGCTGCTGACCTCGCGCAATTCCAAAATCTGAACAAGTGCACTGTAGCACTTGGTCTGACCTAGGCAAGCATTCCTGGCACGGCCTATTTTTTTAAAAAATTATTTATTTTAAGTCAACCAGCAAGGGAGGGCTCCGTGCCGAGCAGGGCCGAAGGAGGCGGTAACCAGCTGTTCCCAAAATAAGACCCGAGGTCTCTGGGCTGAGGCCGAGTAAGCGATGGGAGCTCACAGCACGTAACATTTTCAGGCAGAACCACCACCGGCCGCTCCAACACCGGGGAG
>NW_009603365.1:0-20514 GCF_000690535.1 Cariama cristata
AACCTAAATGGTTCTATGATTCTATGAAACATATTTTTGGAAAGCTGGCCTTTTCTAACTGTGGACTGTAATGCAGCCAGACAAACAACCATTTGCTATCCCATTCATGAACTGAAATCTTAGCTTAATTGATGAGGGTTCTATGTCAGACATAAATACCAAGTGCTGTTATTGGCGATTCTCACCCTGACTTGCTCTGACAAGTTCAGCATTCAGTACCTATCAAGAAAAATCACGTTTATTCTGGCATATTCTCCCAGCGGTAGTTACATTTCCTGCAGAGAGAACTATTTGTGTTATAAGGACACAGTCCTCAAAAAGGCCACAAAGACAAGCCTCCATATCTCATCCTGGCAATATTCCATTCATTTCATTAGATGTATGTCTGCTCAGTGGACAAATGTGCACGTGTGGACTCTAAAGAATTTGCATGTTGGTCCCATTGTCGTTCAGCTGGATCCCTGACTATTCATAGGCTTCTGCTTTGCATCATGGAAACCAGAGATATTTCTCAGCTATATCATGAATGTATTTCCAATTAAAGTTGGAGGGAGGTTTCTTGCTGATGTGGCTGGTAAAAGACAAGATAGAAACGCTCATCGATGCAGCACTCGGATGTATTCTGTAGCTCATACCAAGGTGAGGGTTCTGTTGTAAACTTTAGGTCCTGCTGACAAGCACATGCAGAGAGCATCCAGGTAGAAGGCAGAATCTTACCACACAACAGAGAAAATAGAAGCATGATTTCCTACAGTGACAGGACAAAGTCAAATAAATTTTCTGTTACCACGTGCTAATATATTTATCATTCTGACAAAATACAAAAGGACTTTGGAAGGAAGTCCAAAATTTTTAGAAGCTCTCCTGCGAGTCAACTAGCCTGAAGTGACAGCCAAGAGAATGAATCTCAAGAGAAAGACAATACCAAACATTTAGCCTAGAAGGAAGGGTAATACAGACTTTCCTTCAAAAGCCATAGCTCTAATCTCTTAAACTGTGCGGTGGAAGGTTATACGCACGTGCCTGTCGCCCCATTACCTCTGGAAAGACCTGCAGAGAGTAAGGACAGTGTCCCATTAATGCTTGCAGATCTTGGGGGAAAAAACCAAATCATTCTGAACTGTTGGATCATACAGACGTGGTATGTGTACAACAAAGGTGTTCTGATTTCCCAAGAGTACTTAGTGCTGTGTGTTTTCTTGAGGGGACTATGGTTGAAAGGCAGAAAAGGAAGCAGCTTGCCTTCTTGTTTTGTCAAGGCTGTCTCAGCCCAGAAAACCCTGTGGAAGAAAGTGAAGAAAGAGCCATCACTAAAAGCAAGCGAGCTTAGCAAGGGAGAAGTTTACAAGGCAAGAGCGAAGGAGAGCGTAAATGGGATGCCAGGAGCACTATGAGGAAAGCAGGGGCTAGGCAAGTGATAACGAGAAAGCCGTTTTCATAGACACCCAAGGGCAACAGTGCAGCGCTCGGTGGTGTGCAGAAAGCACTGAAAGGAAAGAAAAGGAAAAAGAAAGGAAATTGCTGGACTAGAAATCAGGCCTTAAGTAAAGGTCTTGCCCTTCAAAGACATGAACAGGCAACAGAGAAAATCTCTTTTCAAATGCTTTGATTTTTGTCTAAAGATCTCTCTCTCAAGGCATGTGGTTTTAGTTTGTGTTCTGAGTATGCCAGCATAGGTAGAAGGTCTTGTTGGGACGTTCAGTACACTCACTTCCAGGAAGAAATGCAGGCAGATCCACCACAGAAGTTTGGGCTGTCTTGAGATGCCGCCACAGAGTCCAACGGCCAGAATCTTAAAGGCCTTATGCGATTTTCAGTAAATGTGGCAGGTTTACCACATGCAGTTAAAAACCTACAACCAACACGTTACAAAGGCACTTGGTAGAGAGAAGATAAAGCGATATGCGTTCCAACTGAAGAAGGAACTCGGATTCAGTGTCAGAAGGAGAGGTAAGGTGAAGATTTAAGCCCTGTCACAGCCCCTGCCAGGGAAGTGGATGAAATCCCATGGGAGATGGGATGGGATCTCCCTTGGCTTCTAGTGAGCTGGTGCTGTGCTAAGAGTAAAACAAGTGGGTGTGATCATGAGAGGAGAGCTCAGAAAACCATTCAGATACCTCGTAGCACTGTGGGGAAAGGAGTCAGAATAACCCGGTCTGGATTATGCGTTACTTCTTCTAGGGAATAACCTTCCTGAAGGCTGAGACTTGGCTCACCATAAGCAATAAGTTTTAGGAGGGCAGAGGGGAAGGGAGATTGGACCAGGTGGAGAGAGCATTTGTACCTTGAGTTCTGACACTGTGTAATGGGAAAGTGAGACCAAAGGATGACTGCCAAAGCCATTGCGGAGATGGATATGTTATTGATTGTCTGCATAAACATATTGTTGGCTTATTGTTATGCTTCCCAAAAATGAAAGCCAGATGCCTTCTCCTCTTCAAATTTTCTTTGTTTAGATGCCAGTATCATTCTTAAGAGAGAAAGGAAATACAGCAATTGCGTGGGGTCTGTTTCCATCCTTTGCTTGCTGTGATTGAATTAAGTTGTGGTCTATTCTCTTTTTTAGTAATTCTGTAAAGGAAAGAGTAGAAGTGGATGATAATCTAAAAAATGCTCATGGAAATTGTTACAAAAAGATTTTCCTTCACTTATTTGATGGCCATTTCAGGAAAGTCTAGTCACTTTATTTCTATGCACACAGCTTAAACTGCCTTCGGCTACTGAAAGGCTCTTCTGAAGAAGTACTGGCAATCTTTTGACTATCAACTAAGCTGACACGCAGAATGGGAAATCATTTCAGAATAGTTTCTTTTGGAGCAAAAGGAACTCTCTGACTGTAAGAACAAGCTCTGCTGGAGTTTACCTCAGTCTCCCCTTGTAGATGTGTAACGTTGTACTCTGAGTTTTTCTTAAGTATGGTTGTGTGTATACCATAATAAGGGTGTACGCATAAAGCTTGTGAATTGTTGGTTTACAGTCATTCCAATTAGATTAAGCCTAAAATAAGCGTTTGCACTGAGAAATGGCAGTTTCCTATCTTAAAGCTTATAACAGGATGTGTCAAGAGTTCTATATCAAGTTCTTTGGTCCTGAATTTACTTATTCACTGCACATCCCACCATCTTATATTTAAAGTGCCACACCAGTTAAAAATGCTTCTTACTATTTTGAGAAACAGGCGATAAACATTATATTGCCTGTTGCATACTAGGAATTTGGGGTTACATATATATATATGTATGTATACATAAATGTGACTGGCTTTTCATGAAAATAAGACTCAGCTTTCAGAGAGGAAGATTTTGCCTGTGTAGTCTCAGTATGTTAAACTCAATGCGTTTATCAATGACATTCACACAGCAGTGAGTTAGCCCTTCCTGGAATTTCTATTTAATAGTGTTAGGTAAGGTCATGATTGAACCTGAAACTTTTTTTAAAAAAGCTTAGGCTTATTCTGAAATAAGAAGGAGCATTCTTGCATGTGAGAAGCAGGTACAGCCTGCCATGACACCGTAATAACAGAGGCAGAGCCGGGGTAAGAGGGAAGAAATTATTTGCAATGGTTTATAAATACCAGAAGAGGACTCCAAAACTGTTGCGGACAAAACAGTGTCAAATTTATGTTATTTATTGCTAGTTAACATAAACTTCTGATAATTGATTCAGAAAAAGACAACATAAACAATTAAACTAACACCAAGGAAAACACCTTTTTCTCCCTTTCCTAGGCTCAGCTTCAGTCCAGCATCCCTCCTCCAGCCTTCCTGGCCTCAGCTCTCCTCATTTTCATCGCTGAGACTGTCCCAGTGCCTTGACAACAGGGCACCGCAGGCGATTGGCGTTGGTGGATAATGGCTACTTTCTGACACTCCTTGCTTACTCTTTTTCCTCTACTGCTCTTCACTTCTTACTCATTGTCCTGTGCCCCAGCATGGGTCACTCACAGGTGTCCCTGGCACGGGTCATCCATAGCTGAAGTCCCTCAAAGCCATAACTCATGGACCACCTCCTCCCAGGATTGTGTCTCCAGCCACGTCCTGGGCAATGTCCCTTCCTACTTTCCTCCTCTGTTCCTCCTGCTCCTAGCAGCTACTGCTGGCTCTTAAGCATCTGAGCAGAGGTGCTGGGCGCTGCCCTGCAGTGGTGTGCAGTAGGTTACCCACACAGGTTTCAGATCCAGTATGATGAGTTGCCCACGTGGGTTTCAGAGCCAGGTGGACCCAGCTGTAGCCACTACGGAGCAGCTCATGGCCTCCTCCTACGCAGGCCTTCTCTGCTGTCACCTGTCCCCAAACCCTGCCAGTTATACTCAATGCATTAGCCATGATGATTTTGAACATACCATACCTCCTCTGTAGAAAAATAATATGAAATAGAATAATTAATACGTCTGTAAATTACAGGAGAATATATGACAGTTGACTGGATGATTCTAAAGAGTTGGTGAGATGAAAGGGAGAGGAGGACATGATGAATTTGCATAGGATTCATCTCATTTGACATTTGTGAAGTTCATTAGGCATCCACAGTAAGCTGATTGTCTTCACTCCTATGCCTTCAGTAAGCAACTTCTCCCATCTGATTATGGGTGTCCAAAAGCCATGGAATGGCTCTTCTACATCTCTCACCCCTAATGAATGAAGAAGCATAGATGTCTGTATTAGACTGTACACCTATCTTCTAGGTAGCTTCACTTGTATCTCCTCAATGAATCACAGAACCATAGAATCATTACGGTTGGAAGAGACCTCAAAGATCATCAAGTCCAACTGTATACCCAACACCACCATGCCCGCTAAACCCACTAAACCATGTCTTGAAGCGCCACATCTAAACATTTTTTGAACACCTCCAGGGATGGTGACTCCACCACCTCCCTGGGGAGCCCGTTCCAATGCTTAAATCCCACTCTATGTTTTCAGTAATCAGTTATAAAATTAATTATAAAATCCACAGTGCTTCCACAGACCAAATATCCATTAGTATTGTGAGAAAATTTATCATTTAATGGCACAAAACTTTTCTCTTGGTATTAGCTTACTTGTTTTTCTTCTGTGTTTCTGTTGAGAATAGCCACAGAGCTCGTCTCAAAGTTTTACATACACGGATATTTCCATAATGGCTCAGATATCTTTCCCACTTCCAGAGATTAATTCAGTCTTCTCTAAGAATAGCCCACAGATTAATTCAATTCTGACAGTTACCTTTCTTTCATCTGGCTTGTGCCATCTTGCTTCTCTCATTTAACAGGTCTGCTTCCAGAGTCTGAGGATGCAGTGACACAGGCTGGGACGGAGGGAGTGTGAAGGAGTAGGTAGGTGTAGCTAAAAGTAGGTGTAGTTAAAAGGCTGTGATCTGAAAAAATAACAGTACAGGAAATTATTTGCTTTATGAACCCAACAGGGAGGACAGGAGATTGGGAAGAGGATGCCAGGTTGGTGTCCTCTCGCGTTGCCCTGAGCACCACAGGGAAGAGTGCTGTTAGTTGGGATGTGATGGAGGCTGGAGGGCTGGGGTCTGCACAGCACAGCGAGGGGCAGGAGAGGAAGGGGCTTTTGTGAAGAGGAGGGCAGTAGGTGGGTTGGAGGGAAGACCGTGCAATAGGTACCAAAATTTTCCAAGGTGGCTGCATGTTATTGTTAGGGTATCAACACCGTGGGGAGCCAGTTCAGCATCCATCAAGCAGAAGGCAATTTTGAAATTTTAGTGCACCGTGGCTGTGAGAGGAAGGACTAAAAGGCTGCGTTTGCCGTGGTTTAAGCAGCTTAAAATACCAGCAGAAATACATGGGTAAAGCATTAGATGAGGGAACATCGATTTTTGGTTAGGCAGTGTTACCCTCATTTGGATTCCAGATCTTAACTGTTGTCTTGGTGATTTTACTCACTGGGCTGTGCAAGGCTTGTTTTTATTACATCAGTAATTTAAATTAGTAATTCTAGAATAAGCTGAAGTTAAAATAATAAACTAGAATATATTTACATCTATATAGACACAAGTGGGTTCTTAGCTCCCTTATTAAGGTAATATTTTACTTGGGCAATACACCTATTAGCAAGCTGATTGTTTTTCTGTGTTATTTTCTGAATACAGCACTTCTTTTTCAGCATGCAGCTATGAGTTCTCAGTTTCCTTCGATCCCTATGCAGACAATAAATTAATTAGTTATTATTCAACACATATGTGCGTGTGTAACTAGGATATATATGAATATATTTTGATCACAGCATTTTCTCTGAAAAGGAAGTCTTTTGTACTAACTACTCACATTGCCCTGCTGTTTCTTACGCAAAGCAAGTAGAAAAGGCGTGGGGAGTTGCCAAGGAACTATTACCTCAAGGGAAATTAAACCCAAAACCTCAGGCATTTGGATCTATTGTGCATGTAAAGTAAAAAACGATTCCATGCTAAAAGAGACCCAAATCAGAGGACCCGCCATCTCATCAAGGCTCATTCATATACCTGTTTCATCAGCTAGCAAAAGCAGAATATGAAATACTGCATCCAACTTGTGTGCGACAGCTTTTGCGTCATTAACTAAAATTGCACTGAATTTGGCGTCGTGCTTTAACAACCTAATTGTCAAGATGACTTTTTTAGGTATGCTGTAGTAAGGCAACCCTGGTGTATCGCTGTAGTATTTTTCTGCTAAGTTTGGGCTTGGGAGTGTGGTGAATGGGTTACAGTCAAGGGATTTTTTTACTTGTGCTTCCCAACTGCTTTTATGAGATTCCCACTGAAAAAATGTTAGTGGGAAGCTTAACTTTGTATTTTCTAAAGAAGAAAGCCTCAAGGGCCATATTTTTTTCAGCAGCTTAGACAATAATGTGTAAATTGCACGTATTTGCACTGCTGACACTGGGAATAACGGAGGTGCTTTCTGGCCCAGAAAAGGACAAATGCTGTCCTCTGCACTGGAAGTTCACCGTCTTTATGAACTTGCTTCCCTACGCCAGTCTTTGTTCAAACCTGGTTTTCCAGTAAAAATTATCTATTTGTTCGATCTTAAAAGCACCGGTGTGCCACAATAAATATAATACAGTGCTCACATTTGCTGCTTTTGTCTGCACGTCTGCTTGAGCAGAAAGTGCTTGAAGACAAAAAGAGTGATTGCTGGTCTATAGAATACAATGATGATCTAAAGAAGACTATGTTTAAGCACTTGCAGTGCCTAATACAGTGATTTTAATACATGTCCAGCCTATGTCATGAAAATAAATCAATTTATTTAATTCTAGTCTAGTATATAAATTATTTATTTTCAAGGTGTTCCCCCCCCCCCGCTTTGTAATAATTTTTAAATCTAGTGTCATTCAGAAGGCATTAACACTTAACTAATTTACAAATATGAAAACCAACAGAAGATTAAGAGAACCATTGCTCAATATAAATTGGAATTTTTGCTATGTCCCTACACAAAATCAACTTTTAGAGGGATCTCTTACTATAATCTCAGTAAGAACAGCGTTCAATAAAAGGGATATTCCTTGACTCTTAATATTCCCAATTTTATAAAAGGGAGGGGTAATGTCATATATTGTATCAAAGAGGATATCCCAGTATTAATCATCGGATTTATTTCCAAACAAGCATTAAATAGATGCTGACGGGGAATGTTCTCCAGTGTACATTCTGACATTTAACCCAAAACCTTTGTTAGAAGAATTGTCCATGTCTTCTAACACTATTGACTGTTTTCCTAGATCGTACCTTCCTATGTTTTGATTGTTGCCAGTGTTAGTAGAGTAAAGACTATTTAACAGATTGTTTTCTCATGAATGTACTTACATTCTGTTGAAGATTTAAGAGCAAAAGAAAAATCCGGTCTTTTCTCTTGTTTCTTTCCTCCTCACCGTTTTTTGGATGGGGAATAATTAGAGCTAAAAACCAAAGGACAGAAAGTCTCATCTCTTCCAGGAACAAAGCATTTTGAAATTCCCTGTTTCTCTTTCTGTGTTTATCTGGCAGAGCCCCAGATTCTGTCACCAGTATTTACCCTGCGCAGCTCCTTACTCACAACTTAATCCAAAATCTGTTGAAGTCAGTGGGAACCTTTCCCTTGACCTCAGGGGGAATCAGCTCTGCTTGTGTAGGCAGAGCAGTTTCAAATTATTTCCACTGCTGATTACAGTATAAGTACTGGTTGAAATCAGTAAGCTGTCCTGAGATCCAAAACTACAGCGAAGCTGATGATGTCTTAAGTTACTATTATACTCTTTTAGTTGTGTTTTAAGAAGCTTAAGTAGTAACAGCTGCCAGAAAAACAACAGATAAATGACTTTTTTCTTCTCTACTGAGAGTAAAGAAATCAAGAACAACTGTAGAGCTTCTAAAGACTATGTCATTAATAACCATCACTGGAGACACCATAATGATCCTTCTTGTCTTTTGAAATGCTTACGTCAATAATACAAGGTAATTTAGTCATTATAACTCAGGGAAAAAAAAAACCAACTTAGTATTTGTCTGGAGACAAATGTTTTTAATGGTAGAGGAAGTTCTTCTGATACAAGATAAAGGGACAAGATTTAGAGAGCAGCTTAATAGACATTGTTCTTACTGACTTCAGTAGGAATTTGGGGTGTTTGGACCTTTCTGAATCTGAGCTGGTTATTTATGGAAACTCTACAAAAAGTTAGATTAAAATCTTACTGACTATTGAACCAAGCAGCATTGGGAGCCATTCCTGGCAGACTAGAGCAAATTCAGCTCCATCTTCTTAATTAGCTTAATGGATGTCTGAATTCAAGTTCATAAAAAAAGGGATGGGAAATGGAGGAAGAATGTAGTGATTGTAAATTCATGGCTTTTAATGATTTAGATTGTTCATCCTTATAATATTTAGTATAGTGGGCATTATCTCTACACATACATTCTCACATTATATGTGTGATACCTAAAAACATTGCTTTGAAAAGTGCATTTCTAGTTAAATAGTTAAAATGTTTACAAAAATACTTGCTTGCAGTGTATGAACTCCAGGTCCAAGTTTTTGCATCGTCTTTTCCACATCCATTTCCTTTTGATCTAATAATTTGAATTTGAATAAACTTAATGCTTATTTCATATTTTTCAAGTTTTCCAATTTAATTTGTTGTTTTCCTTCTGTACCTCCTTCTACCTTCTTCCATTCTTTCCTCTTCTCACTACGATGATGTCTCTTGCCATTTCTTCACTCTGTAGCAGTATTTCCATTTCTCTTCTCTCCATTATGTGGTCCTGTCCCTACCTGTTCAGCACCTCTTTGGTTTATTCATCCAGCCTTCTTCCACCAATCCATCTTCAACACTTCTCCCATTTTCCCAGTGTCTTCCTTCTGAGCTTCCCACCTCCTGAGGTTTCCTGTACCTTCTTAATCACCCCACAGATGTCTGTCTTCTGCCACCTCATACACTCACCCTTCTTCCTCAATCGTGGTTAGGGGTTTGCACTCCTTTGTTCACATGTGCCTTATTTGCAAAGATGGTGTGTGAAAATTCCAGTGCAGGGTGGATCCAGTTGCCTATTATTGAGCAAGGAGAAGGTGGAGGGGGGGTGTTGTGTGCCTGGGGGGCAGAAAGATGATTAGGAAGCCATTGTTGTGGTCTGTGGATGCTGCTGTCTCCTCTTCCATCGTCCTCCAAAAACGCATGAGGCAACAAGGGCAGAGAGGAGACAGGGAGGAACCATGTTTCACAAGAAGAGAGAAAGGGCAGCACCCATGGGAACACTCACTCTGAATATCTAAATGCAGCCTTTTCTAGCAGGATTATTTAACGATACACAAAATAACTCTAGTGGTATTTCTAGCATACTACTTTAAATGCCCTAAGGCAGTTATTTAAAAGAGGGACTCTAGTTCTACAGACTACTTTTTCATAGGAGGAGTTTGGGGTAGACATCGCTGCCTTCCCAGGTCATAACATGTCTGGTCCCTAAGTTGGATTGTATATACCTACCGTAAGAGAGAGGGCGGCCCTCACCACAGTTCCATTCACTTCTCTGCTGAGACTTTAACTAAAGATCCCAAGGCAGATGTTTAGAGTTATGATGTGATGATGGTAAAACCAAGTCATTGAGAACCGGACTCCAATAACTTAGGACATAAAAGAACCTGTATATTAGATCATTGCTTTAGGGACATATTTGAGCTGCTGAGTCATTAACTCTAACTGGTCCGCCAAATACCTCTAGTTTGATAAATTACTGACGATATTAATGTTGTGAAATTAATAAGCAGCACTAACATTCAACTGTCTGAATTTCCTTTTCTATTTGAAAAAATAAATAAGTATGTTCAGGATAGATTAGACAAAGGGTAGCTGCAGGAAGACGTTTCAACATCTTAATGAAAATGGTGAACTTCAAAAGAATCATTGTATTTTTTTAATTAATCTTTGTGGATTATCAAAAAATATCATTAAACTAGGTTTAGATGTTTTCTTACAAGGCATTTATTTGGAATTTGTTCTTTAACCCTCTGCATTCTCATGATTGCCCATTTCTAATGATAATAATTTAAAATAGCAAAATAAGAAAGTTAAATGGGAATGATATTCAGAAGTCTTTAAACTTTGGGAATCTTGAATATTTATAGTTGTCTCTACATTTACATTATTTGCAACATTTTCTCTCTGTTACTGTTTATTGTAACAGATTTCAGAGATTAAGAGTGTATGTAAGTAGTCAGAAATTAATATTATTAATAATAAGAGCAGATTTTGCTTATTTATTTTACCTTAGAAGCACAGTAACCCTAATACATGCTATAATGTGACACTTAGAGCATGTCAGTAGTAGCAGCTCTTAGGATTAGCTAGACGTTAAGGCTGAAATCCGAGGTGAGCCACAGGCACAGAGGAACAGCTACAACCCCTGTGCTGTGGCATCTGTCCTCTCCTCCTGCTCCGCAGGCAAAAGCTTGCTCCTTGCTCCAGTGAGTAATGGAATTTGCCATGGGTAAGCTCCGGGCTCTTGCTGCAGTTGTTTCAGTGGGAAACGCTGTCCCGTGCCTTCCTTTTAACCACAGCCCTGGGGAGAGGGCTGTGGTATGGGGGGGATGATGCTGCCAGCTATATCTGCACTTAAATTCCTCCTGGCAGGCAGGGGTACAGTCTGCAGGATTATTTTGTATATCCACATCTAATGTAACGCTTAGGGAAGCAAAATAAACAGTCTCCGGGTCCTAGCAAAAGAGTACACAAGACGTCTCTACTGAGGGTAGGACTGGTCCATATTTCCCATACAGAAATGGAAAACAGTGCTTAAAAATTATGAAAAAGTTAGAGGAAGGTTTTTTTCTTTCTTTTTCCTTTTTTTTTTTTTTTTTAAGGTAGAAGCTTTGACTGACTTTGTTCTGTAATACAGTTTGTTCTTTTTATGATGTTTTGAAAATTTTACTACAATTCAGGGAAATGACTAGGTAATACAAGCTTGGAGTTCATGGTTTGCAGGTTTTTTCCGCAAACACATATTAATGTCACTATTTTTCAAAATACATGCAAAATATAGATTTTTAATACTTTAAAAGGTATGTCATAATTTTTCATCTAAGTAGGTCTTAGTATAGAGTTAAGTTGAACAACATTGAATTTAGAATCTCTAATTAAAACAATTTTACCATCAGATATTTGTAAGGGAGGGAAGGGAGGGGAGAAGGGGCAGGGAAGGGAGGGGAAGCAGGGCAGCGAGGAAAGAAGTGGGAAAGGAAAAAAAATTTATAATAGTAAGAATGAAACACCAAAGTTTCACACAGGGTTAAATGGAAAATATTTTCTTTTCTCCTTGAATAATTTATTGTGATTTGTCAAGCCCTGATTTTGAGTTAGAGAAGCAGACCGACATCCCTTGTTTCTTTCCCCTTCCCCACAAAATTTTCCAGGTCTTAGTTATTGATCATGAAGGAATACAACCTCAACTATAATAGTAAGAATGAAACACCAAAGTTTCACACAGGGTTAAATGGAAAATATTTTCTTTTCTCCTTGAATAATTTATTGTGATTTGTCAAGCCCTGATTTTGAGTTAGAGAAGCAGACCGACATCCCTTGTTTCTTTCCCCTTCCCCACAAAATTTTCCAGGTCTTAGTTATTGATCATGAAGGAATACAACCTCAACTCTTTTTCTTATGCACGCTCTCTTAACTTAAGGAAAAAAGCATGGATATAACCATCTATCACATGCCCCATGGAAGTAACACCACGTTACTGTGAATTCAATTCCTGAGCTATGTTTTAGGATGTTTCACTATGTCTTATTCTAGAAAACTGCAGAAAATGCATCAACTTTCGAAAAGGATCTAAAAGATTAAAAAAAAAAAAAATTAAGTGTGACTTGGGCTATGACAAGTTATAAGCACATCCTACAAACATAGTCTTAATTACCCCTCACTAAATGGGAAATTCATGGGACTGCGCATTCACATTGCAGTGCAAGTAGGTGCAGCCTTGTTTCTATGATGAGAGTCACAGCAGTGTTTAAAAAGAAATAAAATAAAATAAATTGAAAACATATGCATCCAGCTCAGCTTTCACAATGAATTAAGCATGTTCAGATGGTGGACTAGGTCTTCTATTACAATTCTGAATTAAAGCTGTCTCTAAAGCTCTGGTGTCTGTTTCTCCACTGCTGACTTCCTTCCCCTGTTCTGCAGCTGGTCTGTGGAAAGTCACCACTGGTACCTCTCCTCATCCCCCACAATCACAAAAAGATATTCCTGTTCCAGTATCATTCTCTTAATGGGGCTGTGCCTTTGCTTCTCATTCTTTTTCACTGCTTTTATTTTATTTTATTTTTTTTTTTAGTTATATTCTGCCTGTGAAAGGAAAAGAAAAGGCACAAAGAAGAAGTAGCCAGGAGGTCTGCAGAAGTGTGGCTTCCTAAATCATCTTCTGGAAAAGTCCAGGTTTGGGTGAGGCAAAATCTAGTTATTCCGAACTCATTTTGGCTTATCTAGCGGTATTCCTTTGAGTACATAAATTATACCCTGTTTTAGGTAAGCTGTTTTCTCTCACAGCTTTTTCTTCTTTAGTTGCAGGTCCTAACAAGTTGTATCAGTGTCAGGTCAAGTTGGAGTAAAATACGGTGGCTTCCTTGGAGGTTCTGGAGTTAAATGATCGAGCTTCAAGAAGAGCTCAGTGAGCTGGACAGAGTTAGAACGTAGCCACATAACAATATATATTGTGATATAACCTTTCATTTCTCACCTCATCATCCTCAAGGTCCCAGCTTTATTCACGACTGGGAGTCTATACATAGCCCTGCAGGAATCAGGATTATTTGCAGAATTTGAGATGCTTCTTCACTGTGCACCATACCTGCAACCAGTGAGAAAGGGAGAACAACGCACGGGAAGGGAGTTGAAGGCAGACAAAAACTAGTTTCAGGAAGCTATGAAGAACTGGTTCCCGCCGCTGCCATAGAGTTTTTTTAATTGAAAAAAATCATTACTAACTGCTGTATTTCCACTTCCCTATTAGTTTTTACTACAAAGAAGCCTGAGCTCAACAGGAATATAGAATATATTAAAAATACAGAAGTGTTATAAATATAGCAGAAAAATCACAAGGGAAAATAACATCACAAGAATTCCAGGCTGAACACTTAGTATGTGTGCACTTCTCTGTAATTTTGCCCTTAATCTCTCTGTCTGTCAGTTCTCTGTTTGGAAAATAAGGGTAATTCCATGTATTCACTCAAGGGTGCTGTGTTACCAAGTATTCAGATCTTATGGTGAGGGTAATTTAAAATGTAGTTTGAAAAAATTCAGGTTTGGGATTTTTTTCTCAGATCACACTCTTAAAGGAAAGCACTTTTTAATTTTAAGTACTGTTTGTGTACTGGCTGGGGCCTGGTAGTCTGAAGCATGAGCTTAATCGTTACTCTGAATTCACACCGGAGTCTGTCCTATTTAGTTCAGCTTTTAAAGCATTCCTGATCATTTGGTTTGGGGAGCTGAAGGCTGCCAGACTAAATGTTATCTGTATCACTTCATTATGTGCTTCAGGCTCAAGAAACTGTCATGTTTCTTGCTTGTCTTCTGGAACAGATAGTATATGCTTGTGTAATTTATAATAATGCATATGCACACGAAATGGAATTTAAGTTGTAAAGGCAGGTCAAACTTTCACACAGTTTTGAACCAATATTGTTCTTTTTTGAAGAGTTTTTTTTCACTGAAAAGTGGAATTACAAGAACTTTTTCTCGTACCTTCAAAACAATACTTTACAGTACTGGCTTAAAACACTACTGTGTAATTCCTGTGGTTTCAGCCTGAATACAGTGAAAAGTTTTAGAAGAGCAGTTGCTAGCTAGTTAATCTCAAACACGGCACTATCTCATTTTTTTCTTTGATTCTTTTAAAAGTCAGAAGGGTTTATACATCTGTATGTTTCATGCTTTCACCCTACAACTGCAACTCAGCTCTTCGAACACTTTTTTTTGACTTGATGTTGCACTTGTGTTTAGCATCTAATTTCCATTCTGTGTGAGAAGTATATTTTTTTTTATGACATGGGAAAAAGCTAATTGATTATGATTAATGTGCAATTATTTCCATTTCTATGCGAACCTCTGATTTTGTTACCACTTGTGTGGTTTTTACAAAGAATGATGAATGAACTTCATAATGTTCACTTTGGTTTCAGTTCTGATTAGCTTCCAAATATTTTGATGCTTACTCAAAACTTATCCAAAGTTTCCTAAGCTCTTGAGTCTGCAAAACTAGTCTGAACGCTTAGACAGAGAAGGGCTTTCCTCATGAGGTTTCCAGTTGTTCCACTAGTGGAATCTGATGGAAATACCATGAGGTCAGCTTTTCTCCCAGTTGTTCCAAATCTTTAACATCTGGACAGAAACCGGAAGTGAGAAATCCTACCCAGAAGTTGTATTATAGGAAAAGTTGGGTTCTAAAAATAGGTGAAGAACAACTGCTTTTTTAACTCCTCCAAACTGGTTAATCTGTGACTGAAAAAAATCAAGAATCCAGAATTAGAGATGAATGAGGTTAACTGGTACCAGAAACTATAGCCCACTCAGCTGAAACTTTTTGCTCCTTACAATTTGGTTATTTGCAAAGTGACATATGCAGAGCGAAATTCAAATTTGGTGACATTTTAGAAGCTTTCAGATATGAGTTCTAGTTCCAGCCAAGTGTTTATTCATTCATGAGAAGGCAGTACACGGATCTTGGTGGGAAAAGGTTATCTTAGTTTTGTACAAAAAATATTTCTGTGTTTCCTCCCATATTGAGACTCTGGGGGAGACCCTTGCTATCAGTTTTACCTTCTTTAAATAGCTCTAACTTCAGAATTAGTCTGTTGAGAAGGTGGGGGAGTTTAGCTGGTGTTGAACTTAGCATCGAAATGACTTGCAGCCACAGAGACACATTTTTGGACAAAAGAATTGGGCAACTTAATGCATTCTACCCTGTTGGTTGGTATCTAATATGTTCGAAGTGTAGTTTGCAGAAATGAATGGTCTCTCTGATGAAGCCCTTATTTTCACTACCTGTGATCTGTTTACTGTGCTTCTTCTGCCGTGCTTCATACCACACCAAGAATGACTGACTAGCTCTCCCTGCATACCCTCTGATTCTACAAGCTCTTGCTTACCAGGTTTATCTTCCTGTTCAAACACCAGACATCATCTCAGATCAGCCTGTGGCTGATTCTTCATTGCTGATACCAACACCATTTATAGCCATAGTTCTTTATAGCAATAGAGTGCATCACCACGTAACGTGAGCACTGCTCCCAAGTTCGTTCATCTGAAACTGGGAAAAAGTTCTGAGGTTCCTCTTCCCCTTGAGAGAAATGAAAGTTCAGGAAGTCTTACAAGTGGGCAAGCAAGGACCTCCAGCATCCTCCCACCCCCACAGATCAGAAATGTGTGCAAGAACACCCGCGGCAGCATGCTCCAGCAGGCTATGGTTTAGGACCTCCCGAGTGCTTGATCAAGACTAAGGAGTTGAAATGGGCTCAAAAAAAGAAGACAGTGATTAAAGACCTGAAATGTTTTGTGAAAACCATTCAAATTAGCTTGCTGCCCAGTCTGTCTCTTGCTTTGCTTGAGGTCACAGACTTTACAGAATTTTATGGAGTGCAATGTGTGCAGGCACTGTATATGCCATGCTCTCAGCACTTCATCAAAGACATTTCATCTGGCACTAAGCACAGCATTTTAGCCGTTGGTAACTTCCCTGACAGGAAATATTTCATAACCTAATTTTAATGCACATGAAAGCACACAGAGAAAGTACCAATGAGGCAAACATATGAGAGTATGTCAGCCCCTGAACTTCTGCACATGCATTGTAAAAATATATTAGAGTTACAATTCACTTTATGCTTGTTTTCAGGAGACAAAAAAATTAAATTCAAGGACATATATGTCAGTGCAATCATTTGTAGGCAGTATCACCAATGACTAACTTTAGTCTATACGGTCCTTCCGATTCCTTTGCCTCCCAAGTCCCTGAAAGCCCATGCCAACTTGGTACTTGGTCAGGCGTAGAAACGGCGTGCCATTTGCCCCTGTCTACTGGATCAGCAGCCTCGAAGAAACATTCACTCACCCAGCATTCAGCCATCCCTGCCCAGCACGTACGTGACACCATGGCATTAAGGACCGCGGTGAAAACCGCCCTGCCAGCTCTTCAGTCTCTTAGTGATGGTAACCAGCCCTGTCTGGATGACATCTCAAATCTGAAGGGAAAACATCTCCCTGGAAAAAAGAACTGAACAAAGAAAAAGACCTGCCCTTATCCTCATTGACACCTGAAACAGAAAGGTAAGGCTCTTAATCTCTCAAATAAGGGAAAATAAGAGAAGAAGAGCTCTTTAGAGACCTTCTGGCAGACTCAGAAGAAAAGCCAGGAAGTTCAGGCAGATTGTCCTCTGGATTGTGAAAGGTGGCTTCTGCTGTGACCCAGCCAGGGGTGAAATAAGGCTGACCGGGGCTGGGAAGTCTGGGAGCGGATTAAGGAGTCTTGAGAGAGATAGAAGACCCTCAAAAAGGAAGAGCTGCAGGACTGTAAAGATCACTTTCTGGAAAAGCCTAGTGAAAGACGGTCCTTGTCTGCTATATCTCAACAGTCTGAAGTAATTCTTGAATTACAACTATTGGGAGCAGCAGTTCCCATTAACTCTGCCACTTCACCATTTAGATCAACGCTCAGACTTTGAACCTTCAGGCCCAGCCAGGGGTAACTATCATGGTTTCTCCAAAAGAGGAGAACGGTCAGGGAGAAAGCCAGGAACGGTTGTAGAGTGTAAAGCCAATTTTTTTTTTTTCCCCTTGGATTTTTGAGAATGCATATGATCTTGAATTTTCTTCATAAGTTTATAGCATTGCATTATTTATTTTAAGCTTGCTTTTTATTGTTGTGCGTTAAGTGTTTTCTCTTTTGTCCTGTTACAGGCAATAAAGTTTCAGTATTTGCACTTCTTTGGAAAATAAACACAGGTTTTCATAAATGTAATTGATATAATAAGGAAGAAAGTTTCAAAACAAAAGTTCTGAGAAAAGCCGTGTTTCTCAAAAGTTAAAATTAAGTATCCAGACATGAAATATGATATTTCATATTATTATTTCATGAAACATTCTTTAACATTCTTATAAAATATTTTCAGATGTCCATGCAATGTTGCACAAAACATAAGGAAACCATAACAGTAAGCTTAAAAAAATAAATGAACAAAGCCATAAAAATTAGGTCCTATGAAATTCATACAAAATATTTCACTAATCATGTCAGAATATTCATGAAACACTCTGGAATATTCATAGCATATGCTACCCTTGTACCTAAAAATATTCAGACACCGTTGCTTGTAGTATGATGAAAATGAAGGTAAAGCCACATTGCCACTACAGACACAGTAAGAAAAGAACAAAAATATCAGCTCACCTTTCTGTTGGTATCGCTGACCAATGTCCATATAAAGAGCCTTTCACTGGCTGATTATAGCAGTGTTTCCCAGACTTTGGTAATTTTTTTCCTCTTACTCATATTGTGCAAAACACGGCTTGCCATGTTAACCTGAGACAGGTGTTGTAACGTAGCCTGCAGTTTCTTACTCAGAGACGGAGACCTTAAAATCACTGTAATCTATACACACAAACTCCAATTCTTGCTAAGCAGCAGCCCCCCAAGTATCAGACAGCAGGCTTCCACGACCGTGGTAGTAGATTAACTCTCTCAAAATTACAAAAGGGACTTCAACATCATTCATGTCCGTATTGGTTTTGAAAGCAAATATTCCTTTTTCTCATTACATGTAAGCAGTGAATTCCCAGTGGCTTCAGTATCATCCCATATTAACATGGGTTAACATGTCATGATGCTAAACCACATTATGGAAGTAAGTAAGAAATATCTATCTCTGTTAAAGAGATCATTGCCCTTACAAAGAATTTATTTCAACAATGATGTTAGGCCAAATAATTGACCGTAAAAATGTCATCTTCAGAAAAGCAGCCCCTCTCTGACTACTCACCCCACATGAAGTTGTTTCGCTATTGATTAAAGGCAGATGTGGCACAGTGAGCTGCTGCCAGATAATGATGGGCATTTTCTCGTGAGCAGTTAGGTTGCTCTTCACTGCTCTGCAGCTCTGAGGCAGTCTCCAGCAACATCCCTGCTTCATCATCCAGCAAATCTGCACGGCACATCATCCCCACTGGACAGCACAGGCATTTCTCACCAGGCAGTGTTCGGTTGGAGGATCCAGAAGCGGCCGTGCTCCTGCTGTGAAGGGGAAAGCAGATTGATAGCTGAGAAATTATAGGACAGCAAATTCAGAACAGGAGAATTAACCAAGAAACAGCTCAACAAAAGCATGAGAGGAGAAAAATCCCATTATTTCTTTTTTTCCTGTTTGTTTTTGGTGGGTTTTTTTTTTTTGCTTGACTGCCAGGTTCTGGAATCACAGTCACCTCTAATACCTCCCAAGTAGGGAAGGAAGATGTGAGTTTCCAACACAGCCAGCAGACATGGACTGCACACCTATCACTAATTTCTGTATGAACAGCAGATTGACTTCCTCCAGATGCTCCTGGCTTACCGTGTACATCACATACATAGCGGGTCCATGTCGCTCAGGAGATACTGAGCTTAATCTTCGATTGATTTGCCCATGTACAGCAAGTCCAATGCATTCTAAATGCACAAACTTTACGAAGATTTAATGTGAGTTAAATGCAATCCACATGTTTACAATAAACCCAGGTGGCGAGCACTTGTAGGTTTATTGCCCAAGCACAAACTGACTGTACATAATAAAATAAGTCTTATGTGTGTTGATACATTGGACTCATTGCAAACGCAATTATCAAGTCGATCTACACAGACTTTATCCAGAAACAGAGCAGAATGCTACAGAAAGCGATAGGGCAGCTGACTACAAGCCTGGGAGGAAAGCTGGCGCATAGCCCTCCCTGTGCCCCCCCAGTTCCCCGCGGGGATCCCCCGTCTAAGACCCAGAAGAGGGGTAGAAAGCAGTGTAACGCCTACGCAGAGTACAGAGCTCGTAACGTGGAGAAAAGGCTGACGGTGTACAAAGATGTCCGTACTGCTGCCAGTCGCAGTCGGCCCGGCAGATTTGGCTAATCCAGCCCTGGCGGTTCCTGCGCCCGTGTTCAGTGCCAGTCGCAGTCACAATGAAAGCAAGCCTACAGCTTATTGGTTTTAAAGACGGATAATAAAAGAATGACCAGAACGAGTGAATATGAATGTATACTACAAAGTTCATGGAAAATCTAGTGATGTTTTCTTTATTTTTTAAAATAGGAACTCTGTTTGCTTTTAACTGCCATTGCATGCTGATAACTTCATTGAATGATTCACTATGTCAAGCCTTCTCTTCCCCCATCCTTCCTAACCCTGCCAGCTCAGATCCAGGGAGTACTGTGAAAATTTTGGACTTCTTTTGTGACCTTGTGTTTTGTTGTGTTTCCCCTCCTGTCATTTCAATGTTTTCCTACCTAGCTGTAGTGCAGTACTCCGTTCTGCAGATTTTAACTGAACAAAGCAACTCAGGATCATTAGCAAATGGTGCACGGTACCATCCTCCAAGAATGCTACCAAGGAGCGAGGAGTGGGCCAGCACTGTATGTGTGAGGAACACACAGCCTTGTCCCCTCCAGAAAATGGGTCAGAGATGTGTCGCCTCCACCTACCTACCTTCTATCTGTAGTGCGGATGTGTGCGTCGGAGAAAAATGGCACACTTTAAGTGCCTTGGGGTTTGTGTCAGCAACCCTGGGACACAGCGCGGTGGTTTGTGTTCTGGAGGCATGCAGGCAGGGCGGGTACAGCGCGGTGGGTGTGCGGGCTGTGTGTGCCCCCAGGGACCTGCTGCCACGGGGATCCTGTGAGGTGCTGGGTGCCCCGGAGGCTGTGACCGCCAAGGGTAGCGTCCCCGCTACGGGATCTCCTCAGAGGTGGCCTGTGTCCTTTGGAGGTGGCTTTTGGGCCTGTGGCTACTCTTTCCTGGGGAGTGTAAATGTGCTTTGGGGACTGTGCACCTCTGGGA
>NW_009603366.1:0-9095 GCF_000690535.1 Cariama cristata
CTCACTTACAAGGAAGGGAAGAAGGGAAACGTAAAGAAACCATGATGGGCATGGCTGTTTTGCAAGCACTGTTCAGCAAAAACAGCTGCTTTGCTGTTGTTCGCTTATGTATGGAGCAGCAACCGGCTTTCTTCCATAATGCACAGAGGCACAAAAGGGAAAACACCGAGCTGGAAAGATGAATAGGAGCTGTCTGGTTGATTTACTAAAACGCAGCTTACACCCTTGCCCGGGCGGTAACAGGGGCGACCCAACACAGCAGGCCCTGGGGGGCACCTTGCGGAGGTCGCGGGGTCGGGGAGGCGTAAGGCACCTTCCTGCAGCTCTGCTCCTGGGCACCCTCGCTCCGCTAGAACGTCCAGAAAAAAAACTGGCAAAGGCAAGGGGGGTAAAAAAGCCTAGCCTCCCATCACAGACAACCAATTACTGTGAAAGGCTCAATTTCAGGTTCTCTAGCACAAGAGTTTATACTGCAGCCTGAAGACGGGAGATGAGCTTAAGAAGCCACTTGTCTTTACTCCTCTGAACTGACTAGCTTTTCTCCCTTATTTACCGTAACAGAAGATAACCTTTTTTTCTCCTCAGATATTTATGGATAGTTGTGCCTTTCATAATGGCTGAACAGCACAAGGTATTTTAACTGTCTTCTCCCAGCGCAGCCCAGTCCACTCAAGCTTGTAACAAATGCTTTTCATCACAAGGAGAATCCCCACTATTGTTCTCCATTTCAGCCTAGATGCTGCCCTTGGCACCATGCAAGCAGCCCCCTGTGCTAAATACAGACTGCATTCAGAATTACAGATCTCTTGCGAATGCAGTCACATATTCTACTAGTATGGTTCTGAGTCATATTTAATAAAAAAAAAAAAAAAGAAATTACAGGCAGGCTTAAGAAAATAGAAACATTTATTGAAATGTGCAACACACTCATGTGAAACATTTAGCACTAATTATGTGACAGTATCACTTAAAAATTCATCATTTATAACATTCAGATGTTGTAACAACATCCTTCACAGTGAAAAAGAGGGCATCTTAAAATGCATCTTAAACAACAGTTTTACTCATTACCCAACGTATATTCATAATTTTAACTGAAGTCATTCTCCCCAGCACTCATTCTCTACAAATTTTACAAATATGAACAGCTGCATAATGCTAGTAAATTAGCATAAATTCCTTCCCAAATCTTTAGCAAGTGCTTAGCTGCAGTACTATGAGATCACATATGAAAATACAATTAAGAATATCTGTGTTTACAGGACTTAAATTTAAATCGTGACTCTTCAGGGTCACAACGTACATGTAATCTCTAAGCCTGGGAGCAGCCCTATTGGATTCAGTATTATTTTTCTAGTCCCATGCTGAAAGTTAGGCTTAACTACAGAATGAAAGCCTAAAGTCCATTTTTGGTCCGATATGAACTGTATTTATAGATTTAAAAAAATAAACTAGTTTAATCAAGCTGTAGCCAAAAAAATTTTTGAGATTTCACACAAAAACTGATTTTGCATATAAAAATATCAATAGCTATTCATTAACCTCAGTGCTTGTCTGTCAAACTGTGTTATGTCAAATTCTTCATTTCCAATGGACAGGACTGGCATTTCCTTTGGAAAAGAGTATCACACGGAGCAGAAACTTTTTCTTAATTACGTGTGGTAGCAAGAGGACATGTAAAATCCTTCAGATTTTAAGACGTCTTCAATGTCTTTACATTATTTACTGGATTTTCACATTTTCAGCTCTGGTTTGTTTATCCAGCAGCTTCCTCCATAGGCACAGAGGAGCCTCCTTTCTTGCAGCAAAAGAATAGCCATTTAACAGAGTAAAATGCAAAGCAAAGAATGGCAGGATTTCTGGATCTGAATGGGAGTTTGTGTACCTCACATCTGCGTGCTGTGATACAGCTGGCATTTTCTGCAGAAGCAGCAAGCTGGTAGATTTACTGGTATATTGATGCACTAAATCTTTCCCCATGCTGGGAATGAGCCAGCAGCAAAGGAAAATGCTTCTTTTCTGTCATGCAGTGTAAATGCTGAGGAAGAGGCTAGATTTAACATTTGAGCAATGGGAATGCTGAGGAAGACAAACCTCCGTTACATAAATTTGCACTGCCCGTAGTTGCTACTCAGGCAGAACTCCAACTGAGGTCGGGGAAAGAGCTGCCAAAAGACTGCGGGGTTAATGTGTGCGGGCCACATTTTAAATGCCACTTAGTATTAATACAAGAAAAAAAGAATATTGAAATGTAAGTGTCTAGGAAGCGTTGTGATTGCAAAATGCAAAATAAAAAGAGACAAAAGAGCACCACTGAGATAGTATATTTACAGTTAGGACAGTAAAAAATAGAAAGCAAAGGAATTATAAATGGAAACATTTTCACAGTGTATTCAGAGATGCATCTTCCTTTACTCAGAAGTAGCAGCTCCTACTTAAACGCTTTCCCCTTCAACTTTGAAGATGTAGTAGGGTGAATGTAAAATGTTTCTCTCAGACACCTCTTTTTTTTAAAAAAAAAAAAAAACAAAAAAACTAGCATTATCAGAAAAAATGAAAGAAGGTGTAATTTTCTCTACATGGTACATTTAATGTATGCTGGCTCCCAACTGCTGCAAATATTTAAACGTGTGAGACAGTCCAGGCATTGAGTTCAATGGACAGGACGAATGAGTAGTGCCAGCTCACCTCTGCTTTGTGCAATGCTTATACTTGTGCCCTTCATAAAGAGCTCTGCAGGGGGGTATGGGACTAGTTGAATTTGGAAAACCGCAGTTATAAAGCCATAACAATTGCCAGGAAACTAATCATGTTAGATTATTGGGTTTGCAGGGGGTTTTGACTTTTCACTATTTTATGTTGATGACGCCAGCTCTTAAAATTAAAGACAGCTACCACAAAACCCGATTAGCTTCACTTAAAGCTTGCACGTTTGTAACCAGCAAGCAAGAATGGTTACTTTAAACAAGGCTACATGATATATGAACTTTGTTGTTTGTAACTCCATGGCTTAGCAAAACAAAAAGCATGTGAATAACACTGCCAGTATGCAACAGAAGATAGGTGCTAGGTACGCTACATAGTATTAATTAACTTCAGAAGGAATCTTCATCAGAACTGTATGTACAGGGAGAGAAAAACATGTTAAAAATAATAAATATTTGCAGGTATAAGGAAAATGAAGGAAGTTATTAATAAAACACAAACATTGTTTTCACTGTAAATATTTGTTAGATCTAAGGCCATTGCCAATGTGAAATAAGAAGTTGCTCATCTTTGGGCAGAATGCACTTTTATGTTTTAGGACAAATATAACATTCTTTCATGACTGAAAATATGTTTCCATAGAAAATTACACCCCCTAACATTTTTGCAAATATCGTATGTGTACATGGAGGAGAGGGAGAACAACAGACGCCTTTATGGTTAAGTCTTAAAGAATAAAAACTGACAAGTTTTTCATCTTGATTTCCTTTTAAATATACTATTACAGACAATGATTCCTAGATTCTGACCCTCTGTTACCCCTGAAAGAGGCAGGGGCTGCTCCCAGAGGACTGCTAGCTGGACCTCGTGTGATCTAGTGAGGCACTGCAATCCACCTTCCTATATCAACGAGGCAGAATATGTTCCCCGACAAGTTTCCACTTACCCAACAGTACAGCTGTTTATAATGAATTAGAGATTGGGGTGGTTTTTGGTTTGTTTTCTGGCATGCACGCTTATGTATTATCTTCAAATGGCTTCCTGTGTGACATTACATTAATGGCTTGCCCCTAAGTCCTCCATACAATGGACTAGAAAGTTGATTTCAGAGATCTATTTACATAAAAGCTCTGAAGGTACTTGGTAACGTTCAACCGAACAATAGATAAGAACATAATCTACATTCTTAAAACATTTAACACATTCACATATAGAGTTATACTGAACATCAATCTTTATAAAACACCCAGTGTGGTTAAAAGCGTTAGATACATATACACACTCACTTATATACACACCGATTTTCTTTACATAATGCACCTGCCATAACTCAGTATTTTGAGTTACCAGTCCAGTTTCATGTCTGCTTTGCTCCACACATACTTTCCTCCTCTTTTTAGGAACATCTTCTCATCAAATCCACTGAATTTTATAGCTGCTTCTACACCAACATCTAGGATAGACTTGGAAGGCTCTTTCCGTCCATTTCTACAGTTTAGAAAACGCATCTGGAACATCAATAGATAAGATGTTAGAAAGTCAATTTGTAAAAGCTTAATTTTCCTATAGAATTAAGTGAGTTGCACTGCAGTCCTACAAAAGCCTATGTAAATGCATGAAAGGTTTCACTCCAGTCCTTAGAAAGCTCAGAAGCTCACGGTTAGACACATTGACATACCTCAGCAGGAACAAAGTTATACCACAATTCCTGCAGATTAAATGTCTGCTTTTCAGTTACATGCAAACTAAGTAGGCTCTTTGAAACTTAACTTTCAGGACAAGTTCTGTATTTTTAAATTAAAGAAAACCAGCAAAGATGTCCTGCAAAGATACACATCTAGACTTTAAGATTTGTGATGCAATGATTATACATGCAACCTGACGGCAACTTCTCCTTAGGTCATACTTATATTCAAGTTCTCAATATGTTAAATGGGAAGAAATAACACCTTCTGCTACATGGCAAAATAATTTTATAGAATGCACAGTAAATTGCATTGGTTATATGTACTGCTGCATACATACATACATTAGCATACAAATACCAAGTATCAAACAAAGACTTACGTATTCATCCAGAATGAGGTACGAATCCCTCATCTGTAATAGATCAAAAGTAAAAACTAAATTAATATACAAACCAAAATTCCATTCTAGTGAAAAATCAAGGACAAAACAAACAACTATTCATTCAACGCCTGATCCAAATCTTCGAAACAGGTAGGGTCTTACCACTATTTCAGTGAGCTTGGATCACATTTACAGAAATAAATGACAGGATTACTAGCATGACTTAATGCAAGAATAAACCAGTAATTCTGGGAATATGACCTCTCAAGTGTCGAACTGAAATACGGCTGCCCAACTGGATAAAGGTGTTTTAAATAATATCCAAGTTTTCTATTAAGTCCTACACCAGCAGAACTTACACCGTTTTGCATACTGGAATGATTACATCCTTTTCCAAACAAATGACATGACCATTTAAGCCGGGGTGTTTAATTATCACCCCAGCAGACAAAGGTATTCTCCCAGCTCAAAGGTAATCTCCCAGCTCAAAAAGCTCTGCGGTCTGCACCAAGAAATAGGCCAACAGCTAAAACATGACATGTTTGCTCAGCTAACTGGGCATCTCCTTACATGATCCTCTCTAAAATTCTCTGGGTAGCTGGAGCTTGCTACTGTGTAGAATGGGAAATCTGTTTTATCAATTTGGTGTCCATCTTTCACCCAGGTTTAACAGAAGTCAGAAACAGTCTTCTAGAACCAAACCTGCTGAGGGAAGCCTGCTCTTTTTTTGTAGGACTTCTTACACGAAAAAAAATGTAGAAACAGTTCTGTGTTCTCATCTAAACACCTTCTCCGATGAGTGCGCTCTCACACTGAATGCCTTAAAGGCTAGACTGCACAGTCCCACTTCTTCGTCTCACATAGCAAAGGCAACCCAGTCTGCTCGCTTGAGCTCTCCATACATTAAGAAGTAAACTGTAAATGGAGAGTCTTAATCTGTGGAGAGGAAAAGTAATGTGAGATGTGAGATTTAAGGCATTCTTGAGCTTGGTTCAACTTAGTATCTCCTCACTCAGTTCATAAACTTTCTTAACATTGAGTCTTCTAACTCTCCTCATGCCATGTATAGGGTCCGTAGCCATCTTACAGAATGTCCTGAGCTCTACCCTTAGGCGCTAAAGTCCTTTACTGCAGCTAACGTAAGCTGGATGGCAGCTCATCAAGTTTACTGCTGGGCTCTGCAGGAATCTCCTTTTGAATAAGGAGCCCGAATATGTAGTCCAAAGGAGTTCAGATAGACAATGTTAAAAATGTGACTTTACTGTGGGAGGGAGTACCCAGTAAGACGTGTCAGGCAAAAATACTAGTTCTTGTTCCTCAGTACTCAGTATAATGCTGACTGGGATGGTATCTTACTTTGCGTAGGTCGATGACACTGCCATAGTGTAACATCATGGTGAATCTCTATTAGGAAATTATGCTTAGAGTATAAAGTGTGTTTACGTTAACGTTCAACCTTTTCAGGATCTTGTGCCCTGGTGGGGAAGACCTAATCAATTCCAAAGGGCTTAATTATTGTGCAGAGCTCACGGTTCAGCTGTGGAAAACTCAGTTTCTCCAGTTTCTGTGCTGAAACTTTATATGTCCATCTCACTGAGCAGAGGCCCACACGACACTGTGAAACCCTCTTGCTGGGTTTCCACAGGACTGGGATCAATGAGTTTTTACCCTTCTATGCATAACTTTGTGCTCAATAAAAAGCCTTAAAGAAAATTAAGAACTTTGGCTTCTAACATAACAAAACCAGTTGCTGACAAAGTTGTACTGTACCTCTTCTAGGCCAGTACTAATAGATTAATTGCCATGAAAGTTTCTCGTTCCTTTCCATCTTTCCAATTTTATTTGAAAATCAAGCTAATGTTACAAAAGGACAGTTTCAATTTTACCTTCTGATTAGATTCAGGTACCAAACAGGAGACATCTTTGTGTCGATCCAGGAATTGTTCAAATTCTTCGTCGGTGATAACAAATTTCTCTGCTTCTCTCAGGGCATCCTCACCACTGTTCTCCCCTTCGATGAGCAGGCACTGGAATACCTGAAGACAGAAGGCACCTAGTTAAGATTTTATGTTTTCACTTGCCTTGAGGAAAAGAGACTGTCACTGTGACAAAAGCCTCCAGTTGCCTCAGTAGTAGTGTCTTTAATTTTTCTGTCAGTAGAGCTACACTGACACAAATTGTGATAAGTGAATACTACACAAAGGGCACAGTGCAGATTTATTTTTAGCAAGTTAACATCACATAGTTCTAAATGTAATTATACAGTCATGGTTCCTGATCCAGTTTCCACAGAAATCTTAACTGCTCTGGTCTTAATAAGGGCACAGAAAATCAAAGCTCAAATAAACTTTGATTGAACCTCAAATAGTACGGCTGTATTATAAATACCAGGAAGCACTATGTACAACGCAGACTATCAAGTCAATCTTTATTCTTAAAGATTTTAACCTGATTGGTGACTGTAAGTTTAACTAGCTTCAGATGGTCACAGAAGAGATAGGAATGATTCCCCAGAAAAAAAAAGTAACAATTTGCCTACTTTACAGCCCCCTTCCAAAGGCCAAGTCCTCAAATACATTCAGAATAGACTTTGGGGGGAAAAAGGTGCCTTTGCCATCAACATGCTCTGTAACTCCAGTAAGAAGGTAGGCCAGGAAGCTTGATAAAACACTAAAATGCACGTCATATTTCCCTTATGCTCCTTTAGTAGGACCAAGATTTCACTTATAGTGATTTTTTTTTTTCTGGGAAATCACATATGTATACCAATTTCTGTGAAGTGAATAATGAGAAATTATTCCACAAGTTCTCTCATATTTATAAGTCACATTATCTCTACTCATTTTCAAACTGATAACATAATGTATTTAATACACTTCTAGTAGAAAATGACATAATATACGCACACTAACCACTAATACTCTACAACAGAACATTAATGTCTAATGTACTCTTTTGTATTGCTAATGATATATTAACTCTAATGTGTCATTGTACACAAACTTTTCCTCATTTTCTCTACACTATGACATATTTTCAAATGTTAAAGACTTTCCATCTTATTTTTAATATCATAAAAAAACTAGATCTACATACACAGAAAGAATAATTTCCTGTAAATATCATAACAAAAAAGATTCTTGACATATTGGGCTCCATTTAAGTGCAGAAAGAGGCAGAAGCTGTCTCAACACTATGTAACACTGGCAAGAGGTCTGCTAACACCAGCCCAAGCTGGAGCTGGAGATCTGACCGAGGTCATTAGAGGTTCAGACAACTCCCAGACTTCACTTCATTACTACTTTTCTCTGAACAGGAAACTTACGGTATACACTACTTTCTTACCTTCCAGCGCACGGGGTTGAGTGCCTTGATCTGCTCATTCATGTCTTCCTCAACATTAAATCTGTTGATCACTGAATTTATTTTGAAAGCAACAGCATACTGGCAGCACCAGTTTCTCAGTTTATGCAGATTTTCCACATGGTTCTTCTTTCCTTGACTACGGCCGATTAAAACATTGACATCCTCATCAAAACTATCACATGAAATCGCCAGAATGTCTAAATATTCACCTGAAAACAAGTTTTAAAAGTTGATTAACATTCAGCCCCTCAGTTAAAAGCTGTCAGGGCTCTGCCCACTTTCACTTCCTTGTGATCTGTCACAAAGTGCCATGTAAATACAGTTCTGTGGAGTCACCACATGGACCACAAAAGCCACAGCAGCAAAACACGTATTTTGTGTGCATGCGTGTGTGTGTCCACACCATTACGGAGACAGTCTGAGCTATTATTTTGTTATACCAAAGAAGCAATAGTACAAACTGCCTATGTTCACAACACATAATTAACAGTATCTCACTGGTATTGGGTTTGCCTTTACTATAAATGAACCATTAACAAACTACCTCCCACTTGCACCAAAACCCATCTTTTGGGGAGCCTGCCCGGAGGATGCTCCCAAACCCCGCAGTGCTTCCCTGCACAGCGGTCCTTCCTTACCGTACTTCTTGAACCACCCTTCTCTAATCAGGCTGCCGTTGCTAACGATGCTGACGCTCGGTAGCTTCAACTCCTGCTTGCAAAACTGGACTAGTTTGCCTACAAATTCGCCTCTGTCCTGAAGAAACGGTTCTCCTCCCGAGAAGTTTATTTTCTCCATCCCTAGAAAAGGACCACAGAAAGACGCTGTGAACCTCTGTTGCCCGCTCCCCTCACAGGCTGTCAGCGCCCGGCTGCGGCGGCACGAAGCGGGACGGCCCCCGGGGTACCTTCTTCGGCCGGGGGTAACGTCCTGCTGGGACGCGGCCGCCTCGC
>NW_009603367.1:0-5793 GCF_000690535.1 Cariama cristata
GTATATATATATATATATATATATGTTTGTATGTATGTATGAGGAAAACAGCTTTTCTCTGGAAGCATTTCAGTGGCATAGTCAGCCCATTGCTAGGCTACCTACAGAACACCGAGTCGTGCCAAGCCTGTGCCTCTGGACTGAACAAACCCGAAGGCAAGGTACGCTGATATCGGTATGCTTAAGTTGCCCCTATGGAGGAAATACATCACAGGACTTATCTACCCAGATAGAAGGGCCGTGTTGAGCCATGTGCCGTGTTCTTACCTGCGTGAGGCACTGAGCCCGTTCAGTCCACAGGCTGTGCTTCTGGCATCTTTTCAGCTTCATCCTCCTGTTCTGGAACCACGTCTTCACCTGGGTGGGGAAGGGAGAGCCAAGATCAGCAAAGGAGAAGGAAAAGCAAACGTTATCAGATTCACAAGCAGGAAGAACCAGGGCGGAGGGGGGGGAGAGTGACCAGATGGCATAGATATAGGGGCAGCAGCAGATA
Source organism: Cariama cristata (assembly GCF_000690535.1). Lineage (NCBI taxonomy): Eukaryota > Metazoa > Chordata > Aves > Cariamiformes > Cariamidae > Cariama > Cariama cristata. The sequence continues at coordinate 494 of NW_009603367.1, forward strand.
AAGGCCTTTCAGAGCTCCCTGGCTTTGTTGCCAAGGGGAGATGTCTGTCTAGCAGCCTCAGCAGGTGGCTAGTGCATCTGCATGGCAGGGGGAGGAGGCGGCATTATGGTCAGGGGACACTTATAGCTGGGACAAATTAACTCGTTTCAATCCTGGAGATGAATGACCGGTGCAAATTAGGCCCACTCGGGTCTCTACAAGCCTCCTATGCTCCAGGCAAACTTCTAAGACCCTGTTTCTGCAGACTGTGAGTGGAGAAGGGAGAGGCTTGCTCCTTGTACTCAGCAGCTCCCAAATTCAAAGCTCCTTGCTGGGGTGAATTCCAGAGCTGTTTCCCCCCAGGGCTGTGTCTGCGCTGTGAGAGCAGCCTTTGCAGGGATGTGGATTGAAGGAAAGAGCAGATTGTCCCACCGCTCTTGTTCCTGACAGAACCAGTTCAGTGTGTGCCCCTACAATGCATATGTAACTTTGTTAGTCCCAGGGCATCTCCGGGCATCCAGGCCATCATGCCCAGCTCTGAGATCCAAATTCCAGGCAGATTTTGGACATGCAACTGCAAACCCTTGTGCTCCATTGCCCAGCCCCCCCCCCCTCTGCTTTAGGAAGGCATCATTTGAGCCAGCATCATCGGTTCACTACACACAGCCTGCCCGGAGATCAGCAGGGACCCCGAAGGCCTGCAATGTATGAACCCAGCAGCACCCACACGGTGGGGGAGCGGGTGTCAAGCAGCCAGGCAGTGCTGAGTGAGGGTCATTATTCAATACCGGGCAAGATCAGCCCTGGGAAAGGCTAGCAATAGCTTTCAGCGTGTTGCAGCCCTGGGATTCAGAGAATTGATGCATGCCAGGGTTGCTGTGAAGTTCACCACCGCCTGGAAAAAGTCTGTGAAGTGCTGTCAAGGCCAGGGGAGAAGCTGTGGCGAACAACATATTCACCACTGTGTTTGCAATTCTACTACGAGTGTTGGCAACAGTACCCCTAACTGACCCCTTAATTGGGGGGGCCCCAATGAGGTGCCACTGACTCTCCTGCCCCCCAGAAGTGCTTCTGATCTCTGGGCATGAATAGCCGGGGAGCAACTGTTAGCTGGCACCTTTGCCTCTGTTCTCTGCGGGGGACTCATCTTTCCATCCTGCTTTACGTGACAATTCAGCTGCTGTGTGACAGAAACACCGTGGGTCAAAGCCTCCGTGTTCACCTGCTTGTAGGTGAGCCCTAGGGTAGCAGCCAGCTCCCGGATCTGCTGGGGGCTGAGGTACTTCTGGCTCTGGAACCGCTGGTGCAGGGTTTGCAGCTGGTCCTTGGAGAAAGCCGTGCGGCTCTTGGCCTTCCTCACTCCCTCCATGCCATCTTCTCTGTCTTTCCGAGACTTAGCCGCAGGCTGTGGGGACAAAGATGCCGAATGTGGACTAGTGGCTGAATCTGGTGTGAACTGGCTGAAATTCCCAGAACTGGACGAAGCTGGGGATACTTCTAGAAATAAAAAGACAATGGGAAAAGATATACGAGACATAATGCATGGCTGTATGGGTATGAGCATGCTGCCTGCCTGCTGTAGAGCTCCTTGCCTACCAGAGAAGGGCTTTCTTGAAGCAAAGGCTTGTGTCACCCTCCCTTTTTCATGGATCCATCAGCACAGACAAGCCCATTGACAGCAAGCAGTTTCCCAGCTCAGCCCTCCAGGATGCCCACGGCTCCCTTTCGCCAGGGCAGGGAGGGGAGAAGGGTGCACATCAGCTCACAGTGTTACTATCCCCCTCAAAAAGGTCCCGGTAATATTTCGGTCTCAGTATGGTGTAAAGAGGTCTGGTCATGACTGCAAGCGTAGCTTTGTGTTGGTGACTGGGCTCCCTGAAACTGCCTGCCCCCCTCCAAGCACTTGACAGGCAGTGACAAAGAAACCACCGACCAGGGTGTCCGGTGGGCAGAGCAGTCGGTGCTCACGGTGATGGGATGATGGGGCATCAGTCAGGCCTCAGATGTTGGCTCACTCCTCTTTGCCCGTAGCTCCCACCACAGACCATCCCGCTGCTGGAAACGTGCGTATAGATGGAGGGATGTATTTGGCTGAGGGGGGCTTCTGGCGAGAGAAGAATGAAGGAGGGAAATTTGACATGGAAGTGGGGAGGGAGAGAGGAAAGGTGGATGTGCAGGACTGGTGAGAAGAGCCAGTCATCCCATACCGGGGACATGGGGGACAAAATTTAAGAGTGGAGAGGAAGGTGTCCAAGCCCCTTCTCGTTTGTCCGCGTAGGTGTCTTAAGCGGTCTCTGTTGAGATAAAGATCTAAAGGAAAAACTTCCTAAACAATCTGTGCTATAAGTCCAGACGAAAGCTGTCAAAATGTAAAGTCATTGAGGCTGCTGGAATAGGAAAATGCTAACAAGAGAGATTACCCCAGCACCTTTCTGTCAGGTGCTTGGTTGCTGGGGGTCTGTGAGAGGCTGAGACCTTCTCAGGCCAGCCCTGATTGAAGGGCTGCGATGTCAGTCTCCCTCCTTCCCCATAACAGCAATGATAAATCCGTCCATTCCTCTTTCCTCCAGCTACTCCTCTGCAAACCCTTCCGCATGGTCCATCCCCTCTCCTGCGATGACATTTCAGGAGAGCAGGGGTGCAGTGCACGGGGCAGTGCCATTTTCCGTACACACCCGCTGACTACTGAGCCCAACCCATAGCTCCCAGTCTCCTTGTCACCCTGGGAGCAGCGACTCTGAAGCCTACTGAGATACCCTCCTCAACCCCCCAGATGTATGTCCGGGGTAAAGTACTGATGCTCTCCTGAGGAATGGGCCCCTCCGTTCACCCACCCTACCAAACCCTTCCTTCTTCTGTCCTAGGGCTGAGAGGCTACTAAGCAGTCACTCAAAAGCCTTGAGGTGTCACTGGGCTTCAGAAAGGTGGCCATGCCTGCAGTATCTTTCCCCTTGTTACCCTCCTGACAGAGGCAGAACCTGTCTTTGTGGTGCCTGCTGCTCTAGGGTTGCCTGTCCTTGGCTGTTTCCTATCCCTAGGAGATGACAACCACCCAGAGCACAGACTGTGGGAAGAGGCAGATGCGTAGCGGGGCAGTTTTGTGGTGCTGGGGAGCAGGGCCATGAGATTACAAAGGGATTCTGCCTACAAGGAGAAAGGGGCTGTCAACAGGAGAGGTGCAAGGGCCCAAGGCGGTACGTGCATGGGGATAGACTGCAGAGCCTGAGAGGAAGCTGAACATCCATGATCTGGATGCTCAGGAAGCTAAAATTTCGTGTGGGACCACAGGACGCTTGGTTCCTGCAGGCTGTGCAGTAAAAACCTTATAGGTCAGAACTGAGCACGCTGAGAATGTGGGCTTGGAAAACAGGAAAGTCTTCTGTCAGACAGGAACATAGAGCTAAAGCTCCCACACTTGCCTGCTCGGCTTGGCGTCCCAAACCCCTGTGTAATTTGCCACCTGCAGCTCAAGCTTAAGACAGAGATGCTGTCTCTCCCAGGAGGAGAGGGTGAAGAAAAGAAGAAGCCAGAAACACAAACAGCAGCAGAACAGACATAAAGGTGAAAACCCTGACAGACCCACTCCCACGAGCCCTTGACATCTGTAGGCTTTTGCTTTCACCACCGGGCTTTCTCCATTGAGAGGGGCAGCAGAGGAGAGCGTTTGAAGGTGGATTTTAAGTCTGTGTACCAGGCCCCTTGGAGACACGAATGAGTCAACCTGCCTGCTGTTATTGTGGAGCAGGCAGCGGGCAGGGAACTTAAGCCTTTCTCCAAACTATGTGGCAAGTAGCCATGTGCCAAGTGGCCACTAGTCACTCTGCCCCAGCCTGTAGCTGTCTATAGCATCTGACAGCTTGAAACCAGCACTCCAAAAAGCTCTCCTCTCACCCAGTAACCTTACAAGAGCATTCCCCCAATGACCATAGGATGGGGCTGGGGGAAGACCTGCCCTCACCAGCTGTTCTGTTGCCACTCGCTGGGGTGGCAGACGAACGGCAGGGACAGAAAATGCCACTGCGGTGGGGCCTGGGACTTTTTGGCAAAGAGGGAAAGGCAAGGCAACAAGAGCACGGAAAGGAGAGGGAAATTGAGAGAGGAAAATCTCAAAGTAGAAAATGCAGAGAGTAACAACGCTGGATTTATAGGGAGCAGATTTCCCGGCACGGTGGTGCAGAGCATGGCTTGGCTCAAGTTTAATGAGCACATGAAGCGTGCGAGGAGTTTGTAAGGGGCTAAGGGATGCCACGAGCAGAATTACCTTCAGGCTTTGTTTCTCCCCATAGTACATGTGACAGCATTTGACTAAAGGGAGGCCCAGACATTCCTGCCCCGAGAACCATGAACTTCCATGAGACCATGTTGTCACACTGCCCTTCAGCCTGGAGCACAGACCTGGACTCTCACAGGCTCCGCTGGGATTTAGGAAACCAGTTTACAGTCCCCAAAGAAAAGTAGCATGGAAAGGCGATGCGACTGCCCAAGGTCACCCATCCTCCTTGCCCACTGCATCGCACTTTGCCCACCTCACGCATTAGGAAACTGAGGCAAGGAGAGAGAAAAATTTACTCAAGGTTGCAAAGCAAGCGGCTGACCTGGGACCACAGGTATCCCGGGGAGCAGCCCTAGGATGTAGCCAAAAAGTCTTACCTGCCATCTGCCTCTTCCCTCCTGCCTCCGGAGACTGACTGGCACTGGTGGTTCCTCCGGGCCCAGCCGAAGCTGGGACATGTCCTGCCTCTCCCAGCGAGTTCCAGTAAAACTCCAGGTACCCCATACCAGTCCCACCGGGGTACGCCTGGTAGGCTGGTAAAGCCAAGTGTGCACACATGGGGGGCAGATGCAGATGAAGGGGTTGTTCCCCCACCTTCTGATAGATGCCACCTTCACTTGGGGAGCAGGTCTCACCAGCAAGCCCCGAAGTGTAGACAGGCAGTTACCTTTATAGTTGCCTATACCCTGCCTGGGAGTGCAATATTCACCATCCTCCGCTCCTCCAGGCTCTTTGTCATGTTAAAGAGGCTGATTGATGGGGTGGGGACAGAGCAGGGTGGAGGGGGGTGGTGGAGAGAAAGCCACACATGGCATCAGAGCTAAAATATGTCCCCTCTGAATTCTTCCCATTCTGCAGGTTCCTCAGTTACACCTGAGCAGGAGTCTGATCCAGAGCTCCAGGAAACCTCCTCCTGCTTGCTTCTTTGGGCTCAGCTCCAATTGCCCCATCATAAAATAAGCCCAGATGTCCTGTAGAAGACAGCTGTTCACAGCACCGGGAGAACAAATCCCAAGCAACCCGCACCACAGGGGAGTGGACAGGAGGT
>NW_009603367.1:5824-16271 GCF_000690535.1 Cariama cristata
ACAATGCTGGGCAAACCCAAACCCTAGCTCCAGGTTATGAGAAGGGTTCTGACGCCTTTGCTTTTCAGCTTGCATCATGTTGACTCCCCGAGAAGACCCACACACCCACCCTCCCAACCTGGCAGCACTTCCCACACTCTTGGTGCAGATGTCAGAGATGGAGCAAGGGGGAAAAACAAGTAAGGATCAGACACAGGGGCTCAAAGCTACTTTTTTTTTTTTTTTTGAAAGTGAGAAGTAATTTCCTTCACACAGACATTTGAGGGAGCCAGCTGAAAATGTGTCTGGCCCGTCTTCTGCATGTCTGTGCCAGAGCAAACTCAGAAACACCGGGCAAGCCACATCCAACAGCAGACCTCGTTTTGCAGAACAGACTCAGAAATCTCAACTGGCTGTTCTACAGAGGGACAATCAGAAGAGACATTTTCGCTATGGAGGTAGGAGAAGATTCAGTGCAGGTGAGGTCCACAGCTAACAGATTTGCTCCTCCAGGGCCTTTCCAAAGCACATCCTTTCATTTGTGTAGTCTTGGCTGTGGCCTTTGCCAGGCTGTCTCAGGCTGGTTGGAATAAAGAAGATGAAGAGTTTCCTTTAAGGCAGGGTTAGCTGATGTTTGCTGACATATGGCCCACCCAAGGGGGACAGGCACCTGCAGAGCTGCTTCATTAGATAACTAGAGATGAATGAGAGCCACAGAATTCAGCTGTGGGCCTGCAGGTTGGCCTGCTCTGTGGGCTTGCTCCAGTCCTTTCCCCTCAGCAGGTTTTGCTCTGCCTGCGTTTAGAAAGACTCTATTAGTTTCATCTCGAAAGACATCGCGAGTCTCCAGCTAACGTCTGTATTTCTCAATGCACAGACAGAAGTCCCAGAGTTAATTCAAATATTTCTTACTAGGACCAGCCCTGCCTTGGCATCTGGACGTGTGCATGCCTCGCGTCAGAAGCTCAGAGCCAAGGGTACAGATCTGCAGAAGTGTAAAATGGTTTAACCTGGACCGTCCCTGCAGCCCTCCGCACCTCATTGCTCGTCGCTGCCTTCTTCCCAAGCCACGCTCCCACCCATTACCTGCCCGACGGGCTGGAGAGGGGAACCTGCTTGCTGTGAGAGCGTTCAAGGATCAGCAGGGAGAAGAAAGAGACAGGTGGGGCTGAGCAAGACCGTAGGAAATGGGATTTAGATCAATTTAAAAGGATGTAGAAGACCACTGCTACCAGCACTTCTGCTGCTGCTCTGTGGCCCGTGGCAGGTTTCTGGTCCCGGCTTCCCTGTCTGTAGAACAGGGGCGAATCGGGAGCCTTCTGAGATGCCTGCGTAGGAAACCAAAAGGAACTGCAGGACTGGCCTGTGGGTGAACCTGAAAACCAATGCAGCTGCTCTTGAGCATCATGGGCAGATCATTCAACTTGCTTGCCACTTGACAGCATGATTGTGCTGCCTTGGGACCATCTTTCCCATGAGGTGCAGACTGGGGGGAACTAAGGGCCTGGCTAGCGTCTCTTTAACTTGACAGTCAGTATTATGTTTTCTGTTTGCATGAAACACTTTCCTATGCCTATAAACTGCAGGGACTGACACCTCTCTGCACGAGAAACGAAGCTTTAAATATGACATTAACTTGAAAAACTTAAAGCAAAAAAAGGGCTTTCGAGCACATCTGCCCCAACAGAACCTGAAGAACATCCTGAATATGGCAATTACTCTGCAACAGCCTCTACATGACGGTTTTGGCTTGCGCCTCACTGCTGAATCATTCCACATTTCAGAGCTGCAGTGTCCCAAGAGCTCAGATCACCGTCCCTCATATCTGCCCTCAGGCCCCAGCAAAGGGAGAGACACCCACGACACGAGCTGGGTCAGAGCCTGGGACCCTGCTGGGCAGGTCCAGTGCCACCAGTCGAGGAGAATGTCATCCTTTCCTTCTTATTCACGTCCAGCCTGTTACCATAGGTCGGTGTTCAAGTTTTCACGGCCTTAGATGCAGTCAGAAAATGAGGTAGCAGACCTGGCAGAGGTCAACATACCTTCTAAAACTGTTTAATCGGAAGACTTGGCAGAAAACAGGACATGGGGTGCCGGTGCGGGTGGCAGTGGGTATCTGTGTACTTGGTGGGAGTGTCACTGGCTGAGCACTTCGCACTTGATCTCCTTGATTTCAGCTACTTCTGAAGGTGTCTGAGATCTTTCTTGCAAAGTGCCCGGAGGCCATAATAAACTAGAATAGTCACCTGCACTACAAAGTCCCGCTGGGCAGAAGCTGGGGAGGAGGACGGAGGGTGCTGGCCGTGGGAGCAGAGCCACCCGCCCGACTGGACCAGTGAGTGGGGCAGCACAGAGGGGGTCACCTCCCCAGGGGTGGGAGGAGGACTGAGAGGCAGAGGAGCTGAAGGAACCTCAGGGTCTCACCCCGCCGTGGTTTCAGAGCTGCACCAGCTCCCAGGGAGCAGCTTATCTCCCCTTCGCCGCACGCAACGCTGCCCATGGCACAGGCAGCCGATCCCTAAAGCCAGCACTGCAGGCAGCTGACAGATGTGGCTTGGCATCAAACTGAGCCAGACCTTGGTTGGTTTGGTACTGTGTTATACCAGGCTGGGCCCAAATACTCGCTATTATAGCCCAGTGTTCTCCACGAACACCTTTGCAGGCTCATGCTTTTGGCTCAGAGGGCTTTCTAGTATCTTAAACAACCTCTATCTGCTCTTCTGCATCATGAAGCTGAAAGCACGCTCCAATAAAAAGAGGGTAAATTCTTCATAGGCACGTTGGTAGCATGATCTTTCAACAGCTAAGACCTTTGCTTTCTCTGAGATGACACTGAACTCTGCAACAGTCACGGTAACAAAACAGCAGCCTGTAAATGACCAAGTTTCCTACATGAAGGCAGTGAGGTAGGAAGACTAGTAGTTAGAGACCAGGAGGAAAGAGGAAAAATCCTCATTCTCCATCCCGCTGCCCTCCACGATGTGGTCGTAGCTCATGCTGACTTGCCCAAAATAGCCCCAAAGTAGTGAACGTGGGTGCTACTGACAGGGTAACTCCAGTGACCTGGAAAGCAGGAGAGGCTGAAAAAACAACCTTGAAAACTAGGCTGGGATTATGGACATCATTCAGAAGATGCTCAGGCAGAGCAGAAGGTGAAGAACATGCTCACAGAAATGCTTTCCGTAACTAGGTCCTTTCACTGGCACAGGCCCTATGGTTGTGACAACCCGATCACCTTGTAGCAGTCCCTGCCTAGACACGTTTGGTCGCTGCCCCAATGTCTTCTACACCTTTCATAGGTGACCTCAGTAAGATCATCCTTCCAGGCAACAGCTTCTGATTTGTTTGGGTTTGGGTTTTGGTTTTTTTTTTTTGCTTCTGCTTTTCACTGGGGTTTTAGGTAATAAATTACCTTTCAGACCTCTTAATTTCTCAGTTGCTGCTCTTTTCTCCTAAACGAGGAATCAGACAGGGAATCAGAAATGGGAAAGCTCAGAACTGGATAAAGACACTGGACAGACCTGAGTCTGAGACGTTTGTGTTCTGTGCGTTCTGGCAAAATGTCCCATGACAGCTATCACGCAAACAAGGCTTGACATGTACAGCGTGGACATAACAGAGCAAGAACTGAAAGTTAAAGCTGATAGAATCCTGAATAGACTTTGATGTTCCGTCACAGCTGGAGCCCCTGTGGGTCACCTCTTCTTGGTGTAGCTCTGCCCAACAGCCTCTTCAGTGAAGATACAGCTGATGCCATCAACAGGAGCATTGCTAGGTCTGCAGCCCCCTTTGGCCGGCAGAGCTCTGGTCATTTGGGCTGCAAGAGTTTGGAAGTCCTTATTGCTACCACCATCCCAAGAAAACACCAAGTTTCTCGGAGGCTTGTGAAGACCCCACTCAGGAGGTGCGTGGGGAGCACCTCTCCCCAGAGGGACCTGACAACCCTCCGAAGGCTTTCTGGGCCGTACCATTTCTTTCTGCAACTAGTAATATTGGCAAACAAGCATTATTTTTCTGTCCAAGTTGGCTTTTAAAAAAAGTATGCTCTTCAGTCCTTGAACTTGCTGAATGTGGTTCAGGTTAAGTATTCAAAGATGATAGTTAATGCAGTTGTTTTAAGAAAAAGGCTTTGACAGTATTCTTTTATAGCATTCCTCCTTTCTTTGAAGCCTTAAACAAGTGCTCTGCTTTGTTCAAACATTTGCAGGGGGTTTGTGCTTGACATTGATAGCAATGGCTTCATCGAAAGACATTTTTAAAAGAAAATAAAATGGAAAAGTAATACAGTTTGAATGATAGGAAGCAAAGTAGCTAAAACACTTCCACGTTGCACCAGTCCCACTCTGTTCCCCTTTTAACCACTTAGTTCAGCATGTTAATTCTTTAATCGTAACTTGAATTTACTTCTCTTAAAGCACCATATTTTTCTCCAAAGACGACTTTTTTGGTGTTTGGTGTTTTTTTCCTACATTTTTTCTTTGCTTTGTGTGAGACTGTGCTGTAATCTAGTCAGATCCATGTGTTTGCCTATTCGCACAATGGCCTTGTCCTCCTTGCAAATGCTGTTAATGAGTCTGTACCAGAAAAGAAGTTGGTTTTGTGTTTTTTTTTTCCCCCCTAACACCTACGGTCTTGCTGTACTAAGAATAGGCAGTGGAAAGGAAAATTTATTCCAAAAAATCATAAACAACCTGCTGCGGTTTTGGTTGGTGATTTTTTTAGGTGTGTCATGCTGGGCTGAAAAATTTGGAAAGGGTAAAATGTATTCCCAGTAAGGGAATATAACCAAGTTTCAGTTGGGTGGTCAAAAAGAAAAAGGAAAAAGATTCCTTTTCTCTTCTTAGGCTATTCTGGGCCTGGAGCTGAATAGGGTCAGAGCTGGTCCTTCACTGGCTAAGCAGCCATCCAGAGCCACAAAAAAGTAAGTTAAGACCTCTCAGGTCTGGAAGACGTAAGGGCAGCTATGGTAACACCTAACTAAAAAAGATTGGGGGGGAGGGCTAGGATGTCTGCAAACCTTAAATAACATTCATCAGTATTTCCTAGCTGCCTTCCATTTTTCCTTCTGTAAATGTAATTTAGAGGCCCCTTCTCTTAAATTATTCGGAGTAACAAAAGCCCAACTTATTTTGCTGTGCAAAATGTTTCAGTAAAATCAGCAAAAGGTAAAAGTGAAAATCAGTGCCACACCTACATACATATATATATACACATATATATATTTAAATCCTCTCCTTCTGCTTCCTTCTCTCTTTTTTTTTTTTTTTTTTAAATCTGCCCAGTGAAAAAAATGTAAAGGCCAAGAAACGAATGGGCTTAGTTTCCAACAAAGCAGTTTAGGACAAGCTGTTGATCATTATCAGGAGATGGATTTTTCTGCTCCTACATGCTTCCTAAAGTCCTTCACACAGTGAGGCCCTCAAAGAGAAGTGCAATTTGACCCTGATGCCAAGAGGAAGGCGAAATTGGAAGAAAATAACTCTGCCAGCGTTGCCAGCAATCCCACAGTCTCCTGGGTCTTACCTTTAGGATTTTTTTTCCCTGGTCTGCTAAAAAAAAACCTGCAATCAGAGTAGGCAGATGAGAAGGCCCTGGACAGTGTCACCACATCTACCACTTCTAGCCTCATTCCAACATCTCCTGTAATGTAGGGGATGATTCCTCTGCTTTCCCCCATCCTTCAGAAAGCTTTTTCAGTCCACCTTCTGTCTCTTGACTTCATGTTTAAAAGCTATCTGTGATTAGTGGCCAAAGCAATTCCTCTGGCTATATGACCACAAGCTTATGGGCAGCATGCGAGTACAGCAGCTTCTCGGCCAACCTGATGCCGCTGTGTGTTTCCCACTTCCCAAAGCGCCTGTCCATACCATGTGCGTGCCACCAGCAGAAAGCAGTATGAGAGTCCAGCATCAGAAATGCAAGGTGTGCTTCCCTCCTTCGTTGGTCTTCCTTGACCTATTCAAAGCATGGTTTGCCTTTGAAGAAAGAAGTTTGTCTATAAAGTAACAGCAAGGCTATGCTCCAGGTCCATCACGACTAACTCTCCTAGAATAATGGATCTTAACTGTTGTTAATGTTGCCTGTGGTATGTTTTCTCCCTAAAAAGAAAGGGAATGAGGGATTTTCTAATGCTTACATTTTTTAGTACTTGAACCGTTTCTCCTTCTCTTTATCAAAAGCTACAAAGATTTTTAATGGTGGTTATTGCCATGCCACTAAGGTGTCTGAGGTCTTGAAATCTCAAATCATGTTTAATCATTGCGTGTAATGCCGAGCATTTTAATCAAAGCATATTCATAGAGAAAACACTCTCCCACCACTGGAAAACCCACTTGGTCCTACAAAGATGTGGTCCCTGTGTGACAACACCCTCCCCCCGCCCCCCAATTTGTTCCTGGGCAAATCTTAAGCCTGGTTTGCAAAACTGTGGGTGTCCATGGCCCCTCTTCCAGCTCAGCTGTCAATACCTGGGAATTCATCCCACTCTTCCAGCCTTTTGATATTAGGCTTTTGACCAAGACATTTGAGGTAGGCTGGGCTCAAGCTAGGCTTTCCACGCTCCTTTCATGGTTTTTACTCATCCCGCTGCATGACCAGCAGATCAATGCCCAGTCTCATAAAGGAACGGTGAAAGGGTCCTCCGTATCTTGTGAGCATGAGGTACACACATAGAGGATAAGCTGGTAGGGACGTCTGCCCATGGAATAAGGCAGGAGGAAGAGGAAACTGTGCTGGGACACCTCTGCAGGGGGATAGGAGAGAGCAGGTGATGGATTTTGGTAGGTGGAAGAAAGTTAGAGGTTCCTCAGCGGCATTAAATGCAGACGACGGCTTTCTTAAGGGGCTTAGGCCTTGGAACATCAAACCTTACGGACTCTTTGACATATCTAAGGCTGGGGGAAAAATGCAGTGTGCTCCTTTTCCAGTCACCAGCTCTGGTATCTGGGATTCCACCAGCCCAAATGTGCCAGGAATTAAGTCTCCCCAGACAAACAGAGATAACATAGCAGAGCTCTGATCAAGGGACTGATATCAAAGGACCAAATCTCTCAGCCCCAGGGATGAATCATCAGAGCAGTTTATTCCAAGCTTTTCTCCTCCTTTCAAGTATCAGGTTCAATTGCAGCAACAGCAGCACAAAAGGCTTCGTCATTCTAGGTGCTGCAAAGACAGAGAAAACACAACCAGGAGGAATGGAATTCACAGGTGATAGAAGGCTGGGAGGGTATTGCAAATACCACAGAGAACAAAGAAATAATGCAAAAGGAACCTATCTTGCCTGTGCAGGGAGGAAGAAGGAAAGATGGGAACTAGTCATGCACCTGGGGAGAAAGAATCCCAAAGGTAAGTAATCAAAGGGAGACGTCTAGAAAGCACAGCATGGAAAAAAGAAAGAAAAAAAAAAAAAAAGAAAAAAGAAAAAAAAAGGATAGGCAAAAGAGATGCATGTTTGCCAGCTGAGGGATACCAAATTCAAGCATCAGCAATACTAATTGGCAGGCATGCAAGCACTTGACAAAAGATCCATATAATCTCATTTTCATGGATGGGGAAACTGAGGCACCACACGGGCACCAGCCACACCTTGGCTAGGCAGAGACATCAGGTTGTCAACACAGAAAATTTCGGTCTTAGAGCTAAAGGGCGGTATTACCCACAGATATGGTGAGATTACAGAAAGAAGGTTACATTCTGGTTTTTGTGTCCTGCAAAAATGAGGGGGATGAGGAGGACAGGGAGGCCTCAGGGAGGAGCAGTAGGCACAAGGGTGTTCTAAAACACGGCTTCTCTCTGCCAAGCGAGTATCAAACCAGAATCGCAGCATCTCATCCTCTCTGCTTCTCAGCAGTCTGGGGTTCTAATCTCTGTTTACACGTAGGGGAAGATCTGTCTTGTCTGAAGGCATTCCCGCTGCAGATCTCCACTCAGGTTTCCCTTCCCACAAAGCAGGTGAGGACAGGTGGAAATCGCTGAACTGGCTTTGACGAAAGTAAGTAAGGTTGTGGTCATTTCAACTCCACCAGTTCTTCACAACCGTCTCGCACGTGTACCAGCCCACTCTGGAACAGAGATGAGCCAGAGGGCCAAGCCAGGTCTGGTCCTCTGCCTCCTCACCATCAGGAACAGTTATGTGGGCTGATGCCCCAGCATCAGTCACATCATTGCTGGATCTTAATGAACAGCCTTGTTAATGGGTCTGGTTCCCCCATGAGCCGTGTGAGCTCTGCAGAGCAAACAAAAGCAAGACTGTCAGCTCTGGAGAAAAAAAATAATATCAGGTGATCTCTGAAGCTTGTAGCTCTGGTTCAGGTGCAAACCGGGAGCCACAGAAGTGCTGCTGAGCCGTAGCCTGCATTGGGTTGGGGTCTGGGGGGGATGCGGGAGGGAGTTGCATGCTTTGTGGGGTGGTAGCACGGCATTTGTGTTTCAGAGTAGCTTTGGCATGTCAAGATTGACCCCTATGAGATATCAGTTGCTCTAAAAAATTGTTACCGAAAATTACCTTGCAGATGAATCTAAGCTTTGCAAGGAGAATTAGGGGGTGGAGTAGATGACAACCATCTATATGGACAATTTGCTAAGGGTGGGGTACCTGGGAAACATATGTGTCGCTAGCGTGTTGCCACATAACCGGGCACGTTTCCATGCCACAGACAGGGTAACACAGAGTGGAGACGTGTAGTGAAAGTTGCCTGGGCTCACCTCGGGTTTCTCCCAGGCTCGGGGGCTTTACCGGAGCAGTGCCCAAGGAGCTGCGGGCTACCGAGCCACCCGAGTGGCAATGAGCTGCGGGGCCAGCACAGCACCAACCTCAGCATCCAGCTTCAGCCCTGCCAGCATCCCTGCTGGGAATTTCCCTCTCCATCACAGCAGAAACCATCATAAGGTAACCTTGCACTGGGGCAGGATGGCAGCTGGAGCATCCACTGGGCCATCCTCCCTGTGAGACAAGGCTTTGGCTTGGATTTAAGCTCAGCAGGTCCCCTGTGTCATGCAGAGTTTGGGATGGGATTAATGCAAGTTTAGTCACTGCCCAGGATAACGGAGCCTCCAACCACCACACCCTCCCCCAAAGCTTTGTCCACAGGGCTGTACATCTTAAAGAAAACCTGAGGCGGGGGAAGAAGAGAAGCATGAAGCGGGGCTTAAAAAATGGTTCTTTAAAGGGAGATGGGGAAGAGCAAAGGGGAAGCAGAGAAGTGGGGAAGAGCAGGGCTGAAACGTGAGGGAAAATGCAGAGAGAAGCCCAAAAGTGTGAAGGAACGTACCGCCAGGTCACCCTCAGCTCTGGATACAGGCAGACCCTGCAACACACAACATGATGCAGAAGGAGCTACAGGAGAAATGGGACCATCAGAAAGCAGTGGGAAAATGCCATGTGGTGGGAGGAAGGACCAAGGGAGGTACAGGGGGCATGAGGAAGACCTTGAGGTATGAGAGAGAATCCAGAACTGGCCAGGTAATGCAAGCCTGTCTTCATCCACACTTTCAGTCTACCCATCTCTGCCTTTCCTACGGCCGAGAGGAGATGTCAGCATGGTGAAAGTGGGCAGCGATCATCCCAAAGTTGTATTGGGCCCTAGTTCTGGGCATGCACATGTAGGTTCAGAAATAGATATAACAGTGAGGTTGTGAGGAGCAAGAAAAGCCACTATGAGCTGGAAGGAGAGCAGTTTAGTGAAATTCTAGCTAATTCCAAGGCCCTGGGAGATCGTGGAAAGGAGAGGAAGGGCCCTCTTGGTGCCAAGGAGCATGTATCATGTTCAGCTTATAGGTGATTCCAGTGGGGCTTGTGGGGTTGGAGAGCAGGCTCTGCTCCACTGAATGGAAGGAGAGCCTCCACCACCCTCACTGTGCTGTTTCGGCCCTTTTTTGGTGGTAGCTGGACCTCCGATGGAGACAAATCGCTCAGTGTTAGCAAGGAGCATGTGGTCTTTTCAACTCGTGTAATAGAGGCTTCCACACGGAAAGACAGGATCGCAGGTCGCTGGCTGCTGCTGGCAGAGAGCTTGGCATCGCATTGCACTCTTCCTGCCGGTCACCGCGTACATCAGAGGCAAAAAGCAGGCTCGGCAGCAATTTTGTGGGCACCCCCTTGCCACACAGACGCCTCCCCCCAGGGTGTGGTGTGGGGGCTAGGTCATCACTGGAGCTGGGTGAAACCCTTGATTCTCTCTGCTGCAAAGCTGCGCATGTGGGCACGGCTGTACAATTACAGTGATTCAGCTTTTGCCTTACTTTCCCTTGCAGGAGAAAGGAGGATGGAGATCTGCAAGCTGCCATCAAGGCTCTCAGAAGGCCTCCCTAGAGCTGGCTGGACGCATGGAGACTTTGCACCTTTTCATCACGCTACTGGGGAGAATCAAGCGTGTTGTACGTGTGCAACAAAGTGCTCACACCCACAAACCACACATCAGATACGTGGTCATCACTGCTAAGCTCCAAAACCTTCCCGGCAGCACCCAGT
>NW_009603368.1:0-28785 GCF_000690535.1 Cariama cristata
TATTTTTTAGCCTAAGAGAATGTATCTAATTTCTTATTTAGATTAGACCAGTTGTTTTTGTAAGAGTTATTACAAAGACAATATCAGCAAACTAGCCCTCTTTTTTCTAATTAACTTTCTTGCTTGTATTAATAAACGCAAGGTCGCTAAAGTAACTTTGACTAAATATATGTATTTTAAAATATTTTGAAGATACTTCAATTGCAATGCTTTAACCAAGTGAAAAGAGTTTGAATGTTTGCGTATAAAAATATTTGATGAGTGTTTTTTGAGATAAACCTCCAAATATATCATAGCTTTTTGATAACTTCTTCCATATGCGGTATTTTGCATGTATTTATGGTGTATTGCTTGTGACCTTGCAGAATAGCAGGTCATTCCACCTAGTATGCTAGGTGTCTGCACACCAATGCAGATATATGGGGAATGAACAGCAGTGGAAGGAAGGTCTTAACACATGATCATTAGCAGTATTAAACCTCCAAATATATCATAGCTTTTTGATAACTTCTTCCATATGCGGTATTTTGCATGTATTTATGGTGTATTGCTTGTGACCTTGCAGAATAGCAGGTCATTCCACCTAGTATGCTAGGTGTCTGCACACCAATGCAGATATATGGGGAATGAACAGCAGTGGAAGGAAGGTCTTAACACATGATCATTAGCAGTATTCTGCCCAGCCTCAATCAGATCAATTAACTGTATATGACTAGAATATAAATACAAGGTGTACGTCAGTAGATGGAGAAGAGGCATTGAAAGTATGAGATTTGCTAGTTAAAATCTCTCATAACCATCAAAGGTCTTTTGGAAAAGACTGAGCGGAATGTGCTGCTCTGCTGAGAAATGTAAATGCATAAAAATAGTCTTTTAGATTAACAAAGAGAATGCATAGACAGGAGGCAGGTTCTGCAGGAATGACAAGATGTTAGCCTACATAGGATGAAAGATGACAGAACAGCAGAGTAAAACCCACAAATGTAAAAAAGCTTAGAATTTGGCATGTAAAGCTTGACTTGGGGGGCAAATACAAGGAAGAAAGAAACGGTTCTCAACCTCTTTGAGAAGTAATGTAATAGTACCAAACACTTTCATTGAAGGAGAAAATTAATAATGAAATAAGAATGTTGCTCTCTGATCTCTTTGTCGATGCAAACCCAAGAAACATACAGAAAATGGGAAACTGTGTTGCTGAACATGCACATGAAGTGCATGGAGATGCATGGATAAAACTGGGATAGTCAAATGCATAATGACGCATAGCTAAAAGGGATATTGGAAGAAAGCAAGAAATAAAGGATCTACAGATTAACAGATAATGCTGATTGAAATGTTCTCTGAAATGATTAATCCAGCCAGTGTACTTAATAGCCGTGATAAAAGCATAAATAGTACTCTTCTAGACTAGGGGGAAAAAACTGTAGGTTGCTTGGATAAGCAACAGATTTTCAGGTAAGGCCTGATGAAATTAATTCTGTGGTGCTTTTAAAAAAACAAAACAAAACAAAAAACAGATGAACAACCCAAACCCAACTAGCTGAAGCAATCTTATATAGTGGATAGCAATCTCAAGATAGTGGAGGGAAGTAGTAGACTCAAAAAGAATAATGGTGCATACCTCTTCAGTACAGGCTAAGTGGGATGGAATGAAGAAGAAACTGGTGGATTTTAACTTTAGCTCAAAGAAAAAATACTGGAGCAGTGACGAAACACATTTTTAGTGCCTAGAAAAAGAAGTTGAGCAACAGCCAAAACAGACTTATCCAGGATAATTTATTTTAAATCCAGCATTTCTACTTCTTCTGTGATGGAATAACAGGCCTTGTGGTACAGAGAGATGCTATAATGTTGATATATTGGAGTCCTCAATATTCACATTATATTCTCATTAACAAGTTAGGGATTTATGATCTAGAAACTACTATGCAGTGAGTAAAATTAGCTGGAAAACCATCCCCAGAAAGTAAGCAAGGTCAGGTAGCAAGTACTTGGTACAGATTCTGCAAGGTCCTGTCTGGCACGATCTTGATTAACAAAGCGTTGCGTTTGTTAAATTGCAGATTACAAGTTGGGAAGGAGAGTAAGAATACTGGAGAGCAGCCATATAATTTAAAATTATGTTAATTGTTAATGGGAGCTTGTATCGTATCCTCTAGACCTCTGGGTTTGGTTTTTTTTGTCAAGAAAATTGTTTGAAGAAAGTGGTGATTTGGTCAGCTAAAAAGGAGACTAAGACAGTGTGTTCCCACATACATGGGGGATGGAGGGGATGAAAAGACTGCTGCAAAAAGGAAGGAAACATGAGCTAGAATGAATGATCGTTGATCTAAATTCCAGCAAGACTTAGGTTAGATATTTGGGGAAAAATTTCAAGGATTAGGGTAGTAAGGCAACGGCATAGACTATCCAGTCATGTTCATCACTAGAATTCTTTGTCTAAACTATTATTAAACATTAGACAGGAGTGATATGCTTATTTGATCTCTCCCTAGGAAATGCAGAACACTGCTAACTGGAAGATTCTTCCTTCCAGCCTCATTTTCTGTGTTTTGGGTTGGTAACTGCTTGGAGGGACGCACCCTCTAAGTGCTTTCCCTTTGATCTCCAAGACTGTATTTACCAGATAGATAGCACTGGATCTGATGGTCTGGAACCGGTGTCTCTAACTTAAAAGTAGCCAGTAGGCTTGGGAGGACTTTGAGTACCTCCTTGCTTGCTTAGGCCTACTGCTGTAGTGGATAAACGTAACAGAATCTCATAGTTTGCAGAGGCTGTATGGCACATAACAAGATAGGGGTCACGTCAGCAGCCAAATATGTATCCTCCTGTATTATAATCTTCAGGCACTGCCTGTGACCTATTCTTGCTTAGCAGGGGACATGGAATGGAATACCCTTACCTTTCCAAATCCTGGGAAAATAATTGTATGGATTTAA
This sequence comes from Cariama cristata, assembly GCF_000690535.1. Taxonomy (NCBI): domain Eukaryota; kingdom Metazoa; phylum Chordata; class Aves; order Cariamiformes; family Cariamidae; genus Cariama; species Cariama cristata. The sequence continues at coordinate 2,940 of NW_009603368.1, forward strand.
ATTAAATGAGCATCCAGAAAGGATGGCAAAACTTCTAGTCACATCCAGAGCAGGCATCCTTTCCTCTTCCTCTGCCACAGTGTGTGGGACAAAAAGCCTCTGACAGGAGAAGAGGTGGTAGTTCCCCTGTGTATGTCCATAAAGGATAAAATAGGAGTTACTTTTCTGTTTCATTGCTAGATTTCTCTCACAATAGAGTTCACGATCTCTTTGCTTTGTGTATGCTCCACATCTGAGCTCTGTGGTGCATGCTTGTTAAGAGTAGTAAGAGTGGAACTCAAATATGCTCCATGCTCTCAAATGGTTTATCCTGATGACTCTGGTATTACAGGAGTCTGGCTAACTTTCCAAATCTTTAATCTGCTTTTGGTGTGATCTTTGATAAATGACTTCATAACTTTTGTCTTCAGTCTTTTTTGTCTTCAGTCTTTTTAGCCTTCCTGCACAATAGAAGTAACTTTCTTTAGTGAACTTTGAAATCTGTAGCTAGGCAGATCTGTTGAGTTGTGGGATTTTTTTTGTCTGAGTTAATTTGACTGTGTCCTACTGCATGATAGTAATGCTCCCCTGTGATGCTTATTGTTGGTCAGTCATCATGGAAAGGTGTCTCAGATTAAATTTATAGTCTGTTCAAGCCTACGAATGTAAATATAGTATCCTCACTGCTGGTGTTGAATCTGATCCATCTGGAAGCTGACTAGTCTCCTTGCACAATGCCAATAAGCAAATCAGTTTCTGTTTCCCATAGTACTCTTATGTAAAGTGAATGAAAACATCCTTTTTTTGTGAGTTCAGAGCAAAAGTATGTTCTGTCTCTTCCAGCTGTTAGGTGGAATGGGTTTAATTATGTACTGTAGGGTGCTCCTTTCAAAAGCCATATGCCACTCTGCCAGATTGCTAATTTAGAAAGCATTTGACTGTTAGGGTTTTGTTTTGGTTTTTTTTGTGGTGTTTAAATACTCTTGCTCTTCTCAATATTGGGAGAGATACCGAACTAATGACATAATGCACTTAAATGATTAGTCTTATTTACAGCTTCTTCTAGCCTGCAAAAAGAACTGTACCTCTGTGTTATTTATTGTAAACATGACTTTGTCACATTTGTGTGGCAAGGCTGGCTGGAGAAGTTAAGGGAGAAGACTTAATCTTGACATGTCAGGGAATGTTCTGAGCAGGGTTGTGAACATATTTTTTAAAAAACTTAAATTGTCAGTAGTCCTTAGATTGTCTTATCTGACTCCACCCTCCTTCAGCCTGCAGTCTGCTTGTTGAGAGAGAAGAAGGGAAATATTTTTTTGTTGAGCTTGTCAACTGCAGAATTGCCTGATCCTGAGAATGTCTTTGGTTGGAATAAAGAGTTGCTCGAAAACAGTGGAGGTTCTCAAAGTGATGTAAAGTAGGATATCTGGGTCACTTCTAATGCTGTTTCTGTGTTTGGAGCCTTTCCATAATTTTCCATGCTAGCTGTATGCCATTCTTCTTATATGGAAATGCACTTTGCTTAGTTAACTTTTTCTTATAATTGTTTGGGATAACTTGATCTGTAAATTTATGATTCTGCTGAATTGATTTTCAGGACATCATAACTAGAATTTTTATTTTCAAAAGAAATGAAGAGTGAAGCACACATTTGATGATACTGACTTGGCTGATTTTTATTTTTTGACTGCATTGAAATGCTTTAAACTGAAGAAATCGAACACACACATTTCCTCATCTCTTTATTATTTACTGTATAGTATGCATTGGTGGCTTACATAAAAAAAGGTTTGTTTCCTGATTTTTTTCATAGGAGCTAATATCTAGAGATCTGTAGAAACCAGAAATACTTCAGCTTGAATGCGTTTTGTAGTAACAGCATCTGTTCTCCTGATCTAGCAGGTGCTAAGTCACATGAGCTCTGTTTTAGATATTTTTTTTTTCTTTTTTCGGCTTCTACTTTTCTTTCTAGAGGTAATTCTAGAAGTTGGCTGTTCTTTTAAACTAGTAGCTGGAGATGATCCTTTCCAGTTTACAGTCATGTATTCTACTTTCAATTTAGTCCTTTATCTTAAATTATTTTTCTCACTCTGTTACTAATGGCATATGGGTAGCAGTGATCCTTCCGCTCTCTACATTGATTTTGCTAAAAGTTCTGCTCTGCTTTAAGTTGCCAAAAAGCCAACTTATTTCTATTTTCTTTTTTTTTTTTTTAAATCTTATAATTTGTTTTTCCCATTTAGGATGTAAATAACTGTCTTAATTTTGGGCTGTTGGCCTGCATTTGGATGCTCTTTGCTCACATACAGAGAAATTTGATGCATCTTGAGGAGATGTTTAAACAAAGTGAAAAGCACTAAGAATTCTGAAAGGTTTAGAAATTAGCATATGATATGCAAAGTATTAAGTAAAAAAAAAAGTATGGACGCCTAGGTTATGTAAAATAATACATCTTCCATTAGCTTGACCAAAGTACATTGTTTAAAAGAAAATTACATTGTCTCACTGTGACAAGTGCAAAGTGAGCATTGAAGAAATACTTGCTCTTTTGTCATCTTACTCTTGACTCTTTCTTCAGGTCAGGGTTCTCCTTTTAAAATAAACATAGTGGAAAAGTACTGAATATACCATTGTGTGACAGAAAATTAGTTTTGAAAGCTTGAGTATATTTTCCTGTGGATACTGAGTGTTTAAATTTCCAAAAATATAGTTTGCTGTCAGTATGGTTTTCTATTCCAGTAAGTTGTTTACAGTTTGGGAGGAGGGGGAAGGAGAGCTTAGCTTTCTCTCCAGAAATCAAGTGAAATATGGAAATCTTCACTTGGACCTACATACATACATGAGTTAAATCCAAAAAGTTAAGTGGTGGTTTTTGTCTTGTTTACCACTTTCTTGGTGTTTCTAATGACTTTGACTTTATTTTTTTCCTTTGTGTTTTCTTCTGGAAAGCTTAGGTTAGATTGCTGCCAAAAGTTGGGTTGGGAAGGTAAACTGGTTTAGTTCTATTTAAACCTAGTAAACAATTAACTATTTTTCTTACTCCAGCTTTATGTAGAAACCAAATTTGTTCTTTCAAGTCATTTTTGGGTCAAAAATATCATCCAGTGTTGTGTACTAGTGCCTGAATATTACCACAAAATACATTGGGCTGGCATTTTAAAAATAGAGGCGATGCTAGAACGCATGCTGCTACTAATATCACGTAATCTGATGTAAGTCTTCCTTCTGTGCAACTACATGTATTTACTTTCTTAATCCAGGCATTGTGCTAAAGGAAAGTACAGTGCTTCTGAAAACATGTGGTTGTAACTTTTCTTCAATTTTCTATGCTTCCTGGAGTCAGTTACAAGATTTTCTCAGTTGCAGGTCTTTCATGGCAAGTCCTTTGTCTACCTAAATATCTGACTGGTTCTGTGAGCCTAAGTTTTGAGACTCAAAGTATAACAACCTCTTAGTTAAGTTTTCCTCCCTGGGATATTTTTGCTTGCTATCAAATTGTTTTTAAACAAGTATTCTTCCAAAATAGGTATATTAGTTTTTTAGCTAAGGATTCTGTAACTCCTAGAGAGTAAACATGGAATAATATGGTATTTGTTCAAAGGGGGAACAAACTTTCTTAAAGCTCTAAGGACTTTCCTGTGTACTTTTTTTTTTTTTTTTTTAAGGAGGAGGGGAACCTCTTTTCTGGAAGATTTTTTCCATTGCAGCTTGTTGCTGAGCCTCCACTGTTCCTGGTGTTTTGGTACAACAAAACTTTTAGCTTTAAAATGCAGCCTGTTTGCCAACAGCACATTCCACTCAGATTAAACTGTTTGGATTTTCCATTTGTTTAAATTTTAGTTTTAATCTAGATTTGCACTGATTTCCATGTACAAGAAAGACTGAAGAGACGAAAAAGCTTTTCTTAAACTTTCTGTTTCTCTGAATTTTGAATCAATGCTGAGTGCAAACTTATGTCTGTTTAACAGTCATAAATAATTGGCAGCTGCCATGCATGTAACATTTTCTGGAGCTCATCATGTTATGAAGATGAGTCCTTATCAGGATAAGATTGCTTTCAATATTTGCCCTAACTTTGATTGTGTCCATTCTGTCTTTCCTGCTTGTGTTATACAAAAGGTTTTGGAAGCATTGTAACTTTACCTAGATTACATTTGTTTTTTAAAAAAAGAGGTATTTTTATGACAGTTGCTTATATCTACCTAGAAATCAATGTATAAATAGTGTTCTATAAGAGAAGCTTAATTCTGACATTTTTATTGGTACTGTTCTGTCCCAGGATGCAGGAAAAGAAGCCAAATGGAAATGTTTTTGTCTGGCTTTTAGAAGTCATATCGGTATCTTGGCTTCTAGTGTTCTGCTTTTCTAACCATTTAGAACATGGCAACTCTGCTTGGCTGATGTTGTCTGGAATCTGTTGGAAGAAGAGTATGTGTAGATTGGGAAGGTTAAATGTTGCTTCTCTTTCTTTCATTACTTGGTGTCAGGCCTTTTTTGTTAAAGGATTCAGGTTTTTGGGTAAGGTTTCAGTAGGAATGAAAGCTGTGTTTTTTAATGAAAATACTGTTTGTATTGCACAATGTAAAATATCTTGAAACTTTAGATTCTAAAGGTAGTAGTTAACTTTTTTAATAGGTTATACATTAAGTGAATACCTGATATGGAAGCATAGACTGTTTTATGGGTTTTTTACTTTTTAGAGTTAGCTAGTATGTTTGCTCACACTGGTAAAAGAGACTTGGAGGAAGTGCAGTCTTCATGCACTCTGAATTCAGGGTGCAAATCATTACCCCTAAGGGCAGTGGAAAATATGTCTGCTTCATGGTGCTTCCAGTGCAAAAATTATTTTTATAGTGATAGGCGGTGATGTGCTTCCCATGTATGTGGCTTATACCTATGTTCCTGCTCTTGGAGCCAGAGGTCTGAGAGTTCAGCAGTGCATATGTGTTACAGATTTGCGTGTTTTGGGGGAAGGTGCAATTCCTGTATCTCAGATCTTCTGGGCTAGGGTAGCCACATGGCTCAAAAGTAGTTCCCAGTAGTAATAAATCTTCATGCGTGTGCATAAAAACATGCTAAGATGATTAAGAAGATTCTTCTGCACATGGAAGCTGAATGACTTGCTTTCCTCTCAAAAAATAGTTGCTGAAAACATACTTGGAAAGATGTCCTGAGGTTAAAAAAACCCAAAGCACTTTACAAAGAATAAATTCAGGTTTTAATACAGTCTTCCTAACCAGCGCTTGATGGGGTTGGGAAACTGAGGATTTCTCTAGATGTACACTTGCAAATTGTCTGTTTAAATATGACTTCAGGAATAAACGTGTCTTCTGAGATATAACATCAGATTTTATGTAGGGGCAGACCAGATGGAGGAATTGTTCTGTCTTAAGAAATAACTTACATATGAAGCAAAGCAAGAAGTCCTTCCTTGCAGTTAGTGTGATCTTTCAGGAAGGAAAGATTCTTGGATTTTAATTTTTAATATTGATAGATTTCCAAATAGATCTGTAGTGACATATGCATCAGTAACAGTGTTGTTTAAATAAACAGAAGTGTCATTAAGGTCAAATACTGGTCAAAACCCCAATTTTTTTTCCTCAGAAAACTTAATAGTTAACTGTAAATGAAAAATTTACTTTCACTGTAGACTTGCATGACTATGGAGGAAGAATTTGGACAAAATGGGCCTTTGAAGTGGACTGTTCAGTGTCCACACTGTTCATGTCGGTTCAGACAGACAGCTCATCTCAGTTCAGCTGATCAGAAATTTCTGAGAGTCCTTGTAAATGCTCATTATACAACCTGAGAAGCTTTCTCTAAAGTAAATGGGCAAAATGTAGACATATCCCCAAATCCCTGTAACATCTCATATTAATTTCAAGACTAAATGCTGTGCTATCTGGGGGCTGTTTGGGACCTTTGTTATTCAGAGCTGGTTACCTAGATGCCTCAGTGCTTACCTCTTCTCAGTAAACCAGATTAATGCTGCAAATGCAGCAATGCCAGCTGACTTTTTGGTGCTGGTCTCGTGTAGCCCTAGTTTGCAATGGCCTGTTTCAGTTGGCAGCTGTAACCGGGTTTGCACTTTATTCAGGGATGCTGGTGTGGGAAGGCCAAAGCAGTATATTTTGGTGAAAGTCTACTACCTTGTACTGAAGATATGGCTTTGGTGCAAACTTATCCTGGGTCATCCTTTGCTAATATAACATGTCTAGTTCTGTCCTGTGTGATGAAGTCTGGTCTGTATGTGGAGGTTCTGCAGTAGTAATACTTTGCATCTCTTATTTCCTGTTTGCTTACAGAAGTTGGCAGAAATATGCCTTGGTTGGGAGATCAAGTGGGCCAGATGCCAGAGTGGTAATCTGATACAGTGACCTTCACTGTGTTTTCCCAGTCTCTCATGCAGTAGCAGTCCAGCCAAAGCAGAAATCTATCTGGCCGTGCTGGTACTTGGCACTGCCTGGAAGGGCTTAAAACTTGTCTCAGTGCACTTGCTAAATAGATTGTTATTGTGGAGAGAAGGATACCCTTTCTTCTGGGTTACTACAAAACATTTTCTTGATCTGCTGAGTTAATATGCTGTGACTTAGCCCCTTGGATGTAACAGTCTCACCTTGGTTGCACTAGTGCTGAAATGAATGGAACTATATAGGGTCGAGCATAGGATTTCATGGTGGGCTTTGCTCTACCTTGCCATCTAGAGCTGGGCAAATTTGGAACCAAGACAGATCTTCTGTCATTTGATGCCAATTCTGTTAGGACACTAACTGGGTATGCTATCATTTTCCCAAAAGACTATGTACTTGAATTATATTACAAAAAAACTTAGAAATTTTTTTTTCTTTATGAGTTGATTTAGGCAGCTATAAGGAGATACCTTCTTGATTCTGTATCAGAAAAAAGCATACAAATCTGTATCATCATGTAAATGTTTTCATAACTTCAGCAGAAAAAGGAATACTTGTGTGTATATATTTATACTTACTTGTAAGTATCTAGTATATATGTATATAAGTTTTAAGTACATACTTATAAGTGTGTATATATAGCTATAAGTGTGTGTGTGTATATATATATATAAAACCAAGTATTTCCTCTACATAATACTTGACTATTTGTTTACAAATAACAAAGTAGACAATCCAACTATGTAGGACTTGTAAAAAGCATGGAGTTCCTCTGTTGTCTAAAACTTCCAAGAAACGTAAATGGAAATCAAATTGGAAAGAGCATGTGCAGTAAGTTGTTATTAAGTGTATATATAATGTGATAAGAGGCAGGCAATCTAAGAACTAACTCTGTTCTTAAGCCAAGCATTATTTATTTCATTTTGAAATAACATGGAGGGATTTTACTAGGGATAAAATTATGCAATGTATCTTCTTCTGTAAGTAACAGAAGGCAGGGACAATATAATTTAATAGCCTCATTTGAGACATGATTCCTGTATCTGGTGTAACAGTAGATTCTGATGCTCACTGAAATCAAGCACTCCATCTTTTAGAGATTGAGACAGTCTTAATGTGGATAATAGAATCTGTAAACTACTTTCTCTTCAAAATGAGCAATATGTCTTATGTAGCTTGTGCTTCTGAATATTGAGCTCTCTTTGGGAAGCATTGAACCCTGAGACTTTGAGATGGCAAGGGGAAACTTGTTCTAAGAAGTTACTGGAATTCTTAACAATTCTGACGGTTAGAATGAATAAAAAATTGAACCAGCATGATGTATAATATTCTGCTGCAACAATCTGATTATTATAAGCAAATATAGAAGAGAAACAGCTATTATGTCCTTGTGGCAGCTGCTTTCCTTCACTTAATTAGTTAGGATAATGACTCTGTAAAGAGTATGCTGAGTTGGAAATGCAGAGTCATCTGCAGAAGAGTATCTTAAAGGGAATACTGTCATTATTGAAGCAAACTATAAAGCTCTGGAAATGTCTTACAACAATTTTTTTTATTTATTTCTCTCTTGTAGTGGAAAAAAGTCTAGGAAATGTGTGGGGTAGGTTATTTAATAAAGAATGACTCCATGTCAGCCCCTGGTGCAGCCCACGGTGAGGCCAGCTGTCCCCTGGCAGCCCACACAGGCCCACGCTGGAGCAGATCCCCACCTGCAGCCCGGGAAGGACCCCACGCCGGGGCAGGGGGATGCCCAAAGGAGGCTGGGACCCCGTGGGAAGCCCGGGCTGGAGCAGGCTCCTGGCAGGACCTGTGACAGCTCCATGCTGGGGGCGTATGTCTGGAGCAGGTTTGGTGGTCGGGCTTGTGACCCCGCGGGGGACCCAGGCTGGAGCCGTCTGTGCCTGAAGGGCTGCACCCCGGGGAAGGGACCCACGCTGGAGCCCTGCATGAAGAACTGCAGCCGTGGGAAGGACCCACGCTGGAGAAGTCCGTGGAGGACCTTCTGCCGTGGGAGGGACCCCAGGCTGGAGCAGGGGAAGAGTGTGAGGAGTCCTCCCCCTGAGGAGAAGGGAGTGGCAGAGACTATGTGTGATGAACTGGCCGCAACACCCATTGCCTGTCCCCCTGTGCTGCTGGAGGGAAGGAGGTAGAGAAGATTGAGAATGAGTTGGGAAGAAGGGAGGGTGGAGGGGAAGGTGTTTTTAAGATTTGGTTTTATTTCTCATTATCCTACTCTGATTTGATTGGTAATAAATTAGACTCAACTTGGGGAAATGAGTTTGTTTTGCCCGTGCTGGTAATTGGTGAGTGATCTCCCTGTCTTTATCTCAAGCCATGAGCCTTTCATTATATTCTCTCTCCCCTGTCCAGCTGAGGAGGGGAGTGACAGAGCAGCTTTGGTGGGCACCTAGCATCCAGCTGGAGTCTACGCACCGCAGTATTTTAATTAGTTCTTTGGTCTGTTTTTAGAGAGTGAAGTTTAGAATTTGCTGGGATATCAGTGTTTTTCTTGGTTGTTTCAAAGACAATTGGCATATCAAAATTTTTTTTGGTGAAAATGTACTGCTTTTGACGCAGTACTTGCAGGGGAGGGCTTCCTCGGTAACTAGTGAAGTCCCATGAAGACTAGAAAGAAAAATAGGCTTGGCATAGCCAAAAACTATGATCATGAAGGTATCGCATTCCAGTCTGTGCTTTGCCCCTCTCAGATCAGTTACTTGAGAGGGCAGTTGAATAGACAAAGTAGATCTTCTCAAGCAATAGAAATTGCATGTTTTTCTTTAAAGTAGTAAATATCTTAGAGCATTTGCCTTGGATGTACAACTGTCCCATTCAAGCATGAGTGGGATCTGGACTGAACTGGAATTAGAAACCTGGTCTGCTTCATCTCAAATAAGAGACCTAACTTGGTCCTGGAGGTCTTGTTAATTCACGGGATGTCACATGGAGAAATAAGTACCTGAGGTCTTAAAACTTCCTCAAGTTAGGAAAAAATACCTGTTGTCCAACTGCTGTGAAATTCATTTGCATCAATGCAAAACTGCATTATATTAAAGCCAAAGTGGTGAAGAAGTTTCTGAGGCTCTCTGAGGTGGGGTGAAGGATTTTGCCCAACTAAGTAATTTTAATGCAGTTTTTAGATTAATGAGGTGAACTGAACAAGGATTTTGGTGAAGACTGAAACATGCTAAAATAATTGTGCCAATCATAATGTTCAGTATTTATCTCCTGTTTCTTTTTTAGAACACTTCTAAATATGTTAACTTTAGAAAACTAGGATGAAGTACATGCTTCTATATCTTGTTCAGCTACTGAGAACTTTTTTTGGAGAGGGGAGAAAAAATAATTGTTGTGCTACAGAAATAGGTCAGAATTTTTTTGTACCACAAAGGTAAAGTTTTTTTTCTTTATTCAGATGAAAGGTTTGTATGCCTATGTCCCTTATTACGATATTAAACAAATCCGTTTAACTAGAAGATTGTTGTGGATGGCTTTTTGGTTGTGATATTTTTTTTTTTCCCCTGAAGATTTTAATGTTGAACTGCAGTATTTGTTGTCTTAGTAGTAGTATTTTGGCTACCTGCTGTCACATTTGCAGTGGGAACTGTTTACTGAGGGTAGTTACATTACTACCATCGTGATGATCAAAGAATTATAAGTGAAAAATAAACCAGCAGGTACTTCATTAAAAATGTTGTGTACAACAGACAATTTTGACACTATCCTGAAAAAATTCACAAGCGCTTGCAGTTTTTGCAGGACTGAGGCTGTGTGCTGGTTGCCTTGACCAAAAGCATCTTGACACCTTGCTGCAGGATTCCATTTCGAAATGTTATTAGTACCTCCTTTATCATGAACAATTGTGTGTTTCCTGGACCTTTTGTGGCCATAAGGTTTGTGATCACTGTGCCAAGCTGACAGTCAACAGTTGTCTCTTAATCTAAGAAGTTACATTGTGAGTAGAGAGATGTAGGAATGAGGTTTTGGGCATGCTATACTGAGCCTCGAAGCCCAGTATCTCTATTTGTGTGGTGGTGTACCTTTTAGCAGGGCCTAGGATGTTAAATGTAATGTCATATGAATGCAGCTGCAGTGTTTTCAGGACCAAATTGGCTCACTGATTGTGGGCTACCAGGTGTGCTAGTTACCATAACAGTAAATAGGTGAAGTCCATGTCAGTGCTTACAGTTAAATTAGCTTAAGCAAACTCCTCCTCACTTGAGCATGCTTCACAGAATTCCTCAAGGAAAAGGTTTGATAGCAGGTAGCAGTCTTGAGATGACAACCTGCTACAGTTTAGCTCTGCTAGGTTTCTTGGAGACAGGAATAGCAGGTTTTTAGATCCCTAGCTGTACTGGAGCAAACTATTTTCTTTAGCTAGTATCCATATCCTTTTGTTTCTTACACAGGTTTGTTTTAAGGTGTAGGTGATCTAAATGAACTGAAGTTGATGCACACACTGCAGAAAGATGTAATGAATTTGAAGGAACACTTGGGGGAGACTTCATGTCTCATGTTTTATTTCCACTTTTTGATATATTTGAAGTAACATCACTGTCAATTTTATTACTGAGATTTATTATTTATTTTATTACTGAGATTTATTATTCTAAAACTCTTGAAAAATGAAACTTTTGTCCTGAACTTATTGCCTCATGCTATTTCTGGTTACAGAATTGTAATCTGAAAACTTCTTGAGAATGGGGTATATTTTTAGGTATTTTTTGTTGATGATAGTGTCTTACTAGTTTTCTTTGAAAATGATATAATTGTAACTGACTTATCTACCTAGATAGGAAAGCAATGATGAGTGATAACAGTTGTGGGGAAGGGAGAAGAAGAACATGCATAAATAAGAAGTTTGTGATAGTAGGTGAACCAGATCATTGTAGCACTTCATATATTAGTTATGAATACTCACCACTATGTTCAAGTTGCATGCCTATTTCTATTTTAATTGCTGATTCTCAGTATTTCAGTTTTTATAGGGAATTTATCTTCAGCTGAAACTTCCCAAATTTGATCTCTGTAGTGTTAATTAAGCTTTTGCATCAATGTGTCTCTTAAAAAAAAAAAAAAAAAAAAAAAAAAAAAAAAGAAAGAATGCACATACAGCAAGGATTCACCTGTTCTAAACACAGGAGACATGCATTCCCGCATATTTAAAAACAAACAAACCAACCCTATCCAACTATAGTGATGTTTTAATAGTTGAAACAGTTGTGGGCAAAAAGCTGAGGCTTGTGAAGGAAATCAGTCTTCTGAGTACGTATGATGGTATCTTCTGTTGCTGGCATAAACTTTCCCTGATCTAATCAGAAAATACTAGCCTAGGTCCTAGGAGAAAATAATAGCCATAATCAGTCTGTTTCCTTTTTCTGAAGGATCTAGCAAGAGAGGGAAGTGAAATAGTAAGAGAACTTAGGTGAATAACTCCTAACTTTAATTATGACCTTACCAATGAAGAATTTTAAATTAGTATTTGGCAGCTAACTAACTTTCTAAGTTGAGAGACCAGAGAAGAGTAGATTCTAGGTGGGAGGACAGGGCTGACACTAAATGTTTTGGGACTTTTTAGCTTATATTAAAAAAAACTTAACCAATGAATGTGTTTAAGCTCTCTCTAGAATAAAATCAATTTTTGTGCTGAACTATATTATCTGTAAAATAAAATCATGTGTTGCTTGGTAGTGTTGCTGTTTGCTACTCTGCTTGTAAAAGAAAAAAAAAAAAGAGTAAAACTATTACATTAAAAAGAGTAAAACTACTGCACTGTCCACGCAGAGTTTTGGAAAAATCTATTTAAATAGTGTTAGTTGTCCACTATTACAAAGAACGATAGTGGAAAATATAATTCTTTGTCATTGGCAGTCCACACTTGCTAGAAGAAACTAGATTATTTGCTCTGTGACTGTGGTCAACTACAGAGGACTTGCTCAGGCATGATAAAAGGGACCCTGCACAGTGAAACTTCCTGGCTGCTGTGCTGCATGTTGGCATCTTTCCTGCTGTACCACTTGATGGCAAGGCCTCCTCCAGCTGGAAGGGTGCTCTACTCAGTTCAACACTGGCTGTAGCAATGACCCAACAGGCTGCATGTATCCCCAGGGTTTTACCACCAGGCTCTAATGCATCAGAACATAGGTGGTGTTTCTAATTAATGAAGAAGAGGGAAAAAAAGTGTTGGAGCTTATGGCCTCTTAGATGAAAATACTCTTCAAATTGTTTCAACTCACTTACTATAAGTAGGCAACTGAAAGAGTTACACAGCTTGTATCTTTGAGGCATTTTCATATGCGATACTGTACTACTTCTTACAGCTCTGGCTATGCATTGGATACCATTTGAATCATCTGTAGGACGCTAATTCAGACACTTGGTCTATATTTAGATCATGATTGTGAGAGCTTACTATGCAGTACTTTCATTAACCAGTTTGTCCCTGCTTTGTTTGTGATACATAGCTCACAGTAACAATAAAAGAGGTGAGGTTCTGCAACAGATGGCACTGTAGGAAGAGGTAACCTTAACAGAAAAAGCTTTCCCTGTAGTAACCTTAAAAGTAACCTTAAAAGTTGAAAGCTGGAATCGTCTAGGTAGACTCGGCTGCTGGTAGTTCCTAGCATCAGAATGCTTTGCTTTTCAAGCTTGATGTTTTTATAGTACAGATTTTCGGGTTTGGTTTTGTTTTTAAATGGACTAAGATTATTTTAAGATTTGTGGTACTTCTGGTCAGCAACATGGGGATTCCTCTGTCCTGTATGATAATTATTCAGCAAGACAAAGGTCCTGGTTTTCACTAAGTCACTGAAGCACGATTCTGCAGCCTAGAGACTGTAGCCGAGTTCAGAAAGCTTGTGTTTATGCCCCAACTCAGAGCATCAAAACTCAGGATCCTTCTAACCCTGCAGGAAAAGTCAGTGAGCAGCTAGGCAGAACCTCAGCGGATGTTCAGCCATGCGTAAAAGTGCTTGTTTTGAAAGTGGGCAATAATTCCACACCTATGCTCAAGCTTACTCTGGGTCCAGAGATTAAATGTTTTGCTCTGTATCTCCTCTCAGAGCTCGCAGAACATAGTGTTCTCAGAGCATGTTTATTGAAGACCTATCAGATGGGCTTTGCAGGAAACAAACCAGAGCTACCCCTCCCACTCCTGAGTAATAGCTTAGTGGTTAGAGCATTCCCAAAGAGTGGCACCTTTTCTGCCTGAGGTGATTCAGAGTCATTCCTCTTACATGCCTAGGCTCCCAAGATGAGAGAATTGGACTAGCTTTTGCTCTCATTTCTGGGCCAATGAACACTTTAAGGATTGCATGTAAAGCAGGCCTAGCGCAGTTGGAAGCGCTGACAGTGTTGCCATCATTAAATAGCTTAACTTTGTTGTTTAGGGAGGAGAAGCTGAAATTGCCTCAGGCTTATTAATGACTCGAACTTGTCCTCTCTCTTGTTTAAATGATCTAACCGCTGAGGTGAGAGAGCCAGTCTCTGGGCTTGAGGTTGTGGTCTTGAATAGATGCAGGTGCCTTTTGGTGGTGGGCAGAACGCTCTAGCACAGTGAGAGATAAGAGTGAAGATGCACACCTGTCTTCAGTGCTTCCTGTTGGATGATATAGGTGGCTTCCAACTTGACTTGCAGGCTTTTGTGAATGCTAGTTAAGGTGCATTACCTTTAGTAAAAGTTATATAATAAATATGACTTTTGTGTTCCTTGGTGATAGACTGAAGTGTGATCTTTGCTAAGAGATTCAAGCACTGAGGAAGTGGTGTTGTCTTGACCATCATTGGACTTGTCTCTACAGTGTAACATTTGACCTTCCACTGAGATACTTCTTTAAATACCATTTAAAGGTTTCTACACTAGATAACTAAACTGCCTTTAATTGTGTTCCTGTGGTGAGAATGAACATGAAACTTCCAGCTCACAAGCATTTGAAAGTGGAGATGTTTTGTCATTTGTTTCTTGCACCTGTTAATAGTACATAGTCTGTTCATAATGTGCAAGGACAATTTTTTTCCCTGGTACAAGTAAGCATGTTTTTCTTCAGTGAGGGTCCTTTCTGAAGGCTTGAGAGCTTTTCTCTTCCCAGTAGATCTCGAGAGTTTTTCCACTTCACATCCCCTCACACTTGAGGGCACTGTAGGTTCATTCTTCCTTTATACTTGAATGGCTCTACAAGCTCTTAGCAGAGGTTTGAACTAGAACTGGGTGTCTCTTGATTATTTTTTTGAGTTTTCTCTTTATTTATCTTTAATTTTGGAGAAAAACGTTCTGATCCAGAAGTTTCCATTAAGAAGAACATTTCTTTAAAATATCAATGTTATTTGTATAAGACTTCGTAGTACAGTCTGGTGCCTGGAAAGGAAATAATGGGTCTCAGGTGGACTTGCAACTTGTTGCGCTTGGGGTTTGAAAGCAAGATGTGTGTCACCTGCAGTACTGCACCTAAGTGACTGAAATAGGGTTACAGAACGAGCAGGACAGTCTGGAGGAAGAGCAAAACAATGTCAACAAGTAGTGTACAGTGTGCTGAGTTTAATACAGGGTGAAGCTTAAATTCTTCTTGAAGAGAAATATGTACTCTTGTTGCTATTTTAGTTTTCTCATGCCAAGCTTTTTCACTTGACTGTACTATACAGGAACTAGATCGTTACCATTAAAAGAACCTGAAGTTCTTCCAAGTTTATATTCAAGCCAAATGAAGTAAGCCTCTAGCAAACATGCAGCTAGATGACATAATAGTGTATATTAAATGTGCAGAGGCCTTTTTGTTTCCCCATCCCCTAATTATATTAAACAATAGGAGATGAAATACATGTCTTTAGTGACACTGTGCTTCAAATCTGTTTAATAGAACTTCATTCAAATATAGATCTGTGTGCAGTTGAATCGTGTTCATAGTGGATGGCCACGAGCATCCTGAAATGCCAGAGGTTCTCTGAACAGTACTGTGAAAATCTGCAGCCTGAAGAGCAACTGAGTCTTCCCCTGTGACTGAACTCACAGGGTATGCTACAACACTTCCCTTCATACTCAGACCTTCTGATTTTAGGGTAACTTCACATGACTGCACGTGAACTAAATTACTGTGAACTTCTCAGTAGCTCATCTGTAAAAATTGACTTGTCTGATTTGCTGTGTAAAACATGTCAAGCAGGGAGTGTACTGTCAGTTGCTGTGGCCGAAGTGACAAGATTTAACTCACAAGACTGGTAAAGTGATTATTTGTGAACTTATTCTGCTAACAGCTCTTATTAATGTTTACTTTGCCTTCTGTGTTAAAGCATGCCTGCATGCTAGGGCATATATTCCATCATCTTCAAAACTTTTCCTTAAAAAATTTTTTGGAAAGGAAGGAAATGTAACAAATGCCAAACATCAAGTGATGCTCTAGACAATTATTGGTTTAATCTGTTGGCAGTAGATTAAAGAAGATGGCAGATGATGGCCATTTCTTTCCTTGTTTTCCCACAAGACCAGGCTAATAGTTTTCCCCCCCACCTTCCCCAAAGGGCATGAATTTGTTACACAATTCCTGGGGTGACTGTTTAGCGACCTCCTAGTTGTAAAAGCTTTTATTAGCGTCAGAAGCCTAGAGTTATACATATGTAAGGTCAAGATGCTGTGGGTTTGTTTGTTTGTTTGTTGTTTCTGGAACTGCTAGCATAAAACTGAAGGTTGACCCATTGTCAGATTAGCAGGCTTCCTTTGTGGTGATTCCTT
Source organism: Cariama cristata (assembly GCF_000690535.1). Lineage (NCBI taxonomy): Eukaryota > Metazoa > Chordata > Aves > Cariamiformes > Cariamidae > Cariama > Cariama cristata. Next base: position 19,050 of record NW_009603368.1, read on the forward strand.
CCCTCTTCTGTGAAGTTTTAATCTTCAAAATATCAAATGGAGAAACAAGCAACAAAACCAAAGGAAAACAAAAACTGGTAGCTTTCCTTTTAAGATTAAGTTATCAGTGTCCTTGAAAGGAGGGACAGACTCCATTCAGTCCTTTACTGTGGATTATTGCACCTAGTGTGTGGAACCAGGGAAAGCAGCAGTTTGTGCAAAGTGGAATCTAGTGAGACTGTGCGTGTGTAATGATCCACTGCTAGTGCTTGATTTCTGCCTGCTGGAAATCTGGGAATCTCCCCAGGCTAAATGATGTATGTTTCTTAAATTAATCTGCCCACAGTGGCTTGTTCCATTGTGAGCCTGAGATCTTACTCAGCCAGGCCTTCTGGGTTATTAGACCCAGGTCATTGGGAAAGGGGTGATTTATAGAGACTTGAGTGAGTATAGTTAGACCTACGTCTGGACCGGAGTCCAGGAATAGCAGAGATGTAAAGAAAGAGTAACAAGCTCTTTGGGCTCCTAACAGTTTACATTGTCCAAGTGATGGTTTGTGAGCTTTAACTTTTAGAAGAATTATGTTCTAAGCTGAAGGGGAAAACAGACACTTAACTCTGGCATTACAGAATCACAGAATCGATTTGGTTGGAAGAGACCTCTGGGATCATCGAGACCACCCTTTGTCCTAACACCACCATGTCAACTAGACCATAGCACTAAGTGCCATGTCTAGTCTTTTCTTAAACACCTCCAGGGATTGTGATTCCACAACATCCCTGGGCAGCCCATTCCAATGCCTAATTGACCCATTCTGTGAAGAAATACCTCCTAATTTCTAGCCTGAACTTCCCCTGGTGCAGTTTCAGACTATGCCCTCTTGTCCTATCACTAGTTGCCTGGGAGAAGAGGCTGACTACAGCTTCTCTACACCCTCCTTTCAGGTGGTTGTAGAGAACGATCAGGTCTCCCCTCAGCCTCCTCTTCTCCAGGCTAAACAACCCCAGTTCCCTCAGCCACGTCTCAGAAGACTTACCCTCTAGACCCTTCACAGCTTCTCTGTCCTTCTCTGGACATGCTCCAGCACCTCAGTGTCTTTCTTGACATGCGGGGCCCAGAACTGGACACAGTACTTGAGGTGTGGCCTCCCCAGTGCCGTGAACAGGGGGATGATCATTTCCCTAGTCCTGCTGGCCACACCGTTTCTGATACAAGCCAGGATGCCACTGGCCGCCTTGGCTACCTGGGCATACTGCTGGCTCATGTTCACCTGGCTGTCAGTCAGCACCCCCAAGTCTTTTTCAGGCTTTCGTGGAATGAGGAGATGGTCCAAGCTCTAACAATCCCATAGCTTCTAGTCATTTCTTTTCTTCCTTCTTAGGGTAGAAGAATTTGAGATGTGGTTTTCATTTAAGGATAGTGTAGCAGTTTGCACCTCTGGCTCAAGATCCAGCCTCTTGGAGGACAGAGCCTTTTGAGTTTGCTGCCTCAGGTCAGTTTTGAAGCTAGGCAGAACCTTTTCCAGTGGTGCCGATGGAGCATGCTACTTGCTTTCTTCTATGAAGACAGAGCTGAAGCAAGAGATGAAGTCTAGTTACTGTTTCTGGAGTGGGAAAGAGAGAGGTTGGTGAGGGGGATCAACACAGTAGCTTGTGAAGTTGGGAAGATTTTTCTGAAGCTTGTTCAGTGTTATCTCCCCTTCACTGTTACACTTAGGGAATGGAAAATTCCATACTCCCGAAAGTTTGTGAGAACATAAAACTTGGAGAATATGTTCAAAACTAAGCAGTATTATTCCGTAAGTTAGAGCTTTGCGTGGGTGTTTATATGGGGCAGTAGGGAAAAAGAAAAAGCATAGCTAATAGTAAGATAATAAATATTGCTTTAGAATTTAGGCACCTCTGGCCGATTGATTGGTGTTACTGTCGTTGAAAAGTGCCCTGTGGAATATGCAGATTTCTGTAGAAATAATTTTTGAAACCTTTTTGCCTGTTTTAGCCTTTTAGTAGCCTGATTACCAAATGGCAAGAAGGAAGTTCATTCAGTGTTAGATTGTTGAGACAACCAAGTAGTGAATCGTAACTCTAATGCCTGTTTTGTACCAACTGCCAAATAAAATCATCATATTGGAATGAAGTAGCATATATCCTGCTAAGGCACAAGAATACTTGGCAGCTATCAGTCGTTCATTTCACTAAGCTCTACAGCTGACCATCCTAAGAGTAGAGTGGAACCTGCAAATGTTAGACTGGTAGAATCTGGAAATGAAAGCAACGTGAATGGTAAAATCCATTCAATCAATGTCTTTATGCCTAGGCTGACTACAGATTTTTAACTGTAGCGGTTTTGTGCAAATTCATGATATCCATGTTAATTAAACTTGCAGGGTATTACTGTTGTAGCCTTTCTTATACTTACTCTACACCATTGAACTCATCAGTGTTTTCCCTATTGATTTTCTTTGAGGTAGACCATCTCTGGTGTCTGATTTGCAGATTCTATTTTCTGTCTCAGCTGTCCGTGCATAGATCAAATTTGTGTCTGCACTTGATGACTACCATAGTTAGCATATCCTAAACTGAACCTTTCATCCTTTCCCTTCCCTAGTCTTCATCAGATCTTCTCATTGCTCTTGCTTACACCTTTGCCATCATCTTACTATTTTCCTACAGTATCTCATGCTGTCAACCGATGTGTCATGAAATCAATGCACTGTTTTTTTTTAAACATGTGTTCAGTTCCACTGCTAGTTACTACATGAAGCTATTGATTTCTATATTGACTGTACAGACAGGATCTGTCTAACTCTGCCTACAAACACATACCATACTGGGCCTATAGCAATAACAGTCGTTCCAGATTGCACATAGTTGCATCATGCAGGATGCAGGGCTGCTGTAATGCATCCCTCTGATGCATGATAGCATAATAGAAGGTACTGCTGAGGCAGGACATGGGGGTGGGGGGGTCGAGGAAATAAAGCAAACAGTATTTAACTGTCTGAAATCCCAAATGAAAGAAGAACTGGCAGCCTCTGGGAAGTAACAATTTAGTATTGCAGTTGCTTGACAGACTATGACAACATAGTAGCATCTGTACAAATCTAAGATACAGCTCTAAGAGCTGAAAGTAGATAAATGTAGTAGGATGGTGTGGTGTTTTTTTTTTTTCTTCTGGGTTACTTTAACATGTCTTTTTCAAGATGCTTGTACAGAGCCTTTTGCACTATTTTTCCAGTGCTTACTGGTGAACCAAAAGAAAACCCCTTGGTAGCATGACTTAACTGTGTATTGTGTTACCGTTAGAATATTATTAAAAGTTTCCAGTTTGAGTCTGAACACGGAAGATGACAGTCCTTGTCCTGGAATTCTTCTTACAGGTGCTAAGTTTCTCTAACAATCTTAAAACTGATTTAAAGTTTAAAATCTTCTCTAAAATGAAACTTAAGAAGTAATATAGGCTGTGCAAAGAGACAATTCTATAATAAAATAAGTTTGATTTCTTCCTAAGAGATTAACACTGGGATTGTGGTTATTTTGTTGTTTTACAGTAAATCTGTGAACTTGCCAGCTTCAAATTCTGCTAATCAAAGTTATTGTAGGTAGCCTTTAAGATCACATCTTAACTTCTGAAGCCTTTGCTAACTTGGTGTTATATTCACATTCGTGTGTCCTTCTGTTGAAAAGTACTTTATATGTTGGTTTGTTGTAAGGAGGGGACGGACATATAATCGAGACTTTGATCTCTTAAGGACTTGGTATGTGAGTGTTCTCTCTGACTTCTCAAGACTCCTTACTAAGAAATCTTTCTCTGGTATTTCTGCCCAGAATGTACCTTCTGCTTCTTTCGTAATACTGAAATAGGCATAACAGTTCTGGGACTGGTCTGGGAGTACAGATGAGTTCTGTTCCTGGCCCTGCCACACTCCGATTTGCTGTGTGAACTTGGATGAGTTACAGTCCCATTTCAGTTTGCTTATCTGTAAAATGGAAATTATGCTCGTGGAACTTTACAGTAATTTTAAGTTATGTGAAAAGCTGCTAGGATAAAGTTATAGAGGTAAGTTTAGTTGAGGATGCAATACTTCCAGTTAACTTTTATACACTACTGCACTTTAGAAAACTCCTATAGCATAAAATATTAATATGAAGAAAATGATATATAGATGGACTATGGTAGAAATTATCTCACCTGAGAGATGTAATCATTTCTTTTGATACTGTGAACAGGCAACCTGCAGTGCTGCTATTTGCCTTTTCATTTAATTTTATTGCCACTTCACTTTTAATTTGCTTTAATTCATAAGTGGCTAAACATGTTCAAACTTTCAAAGAAACTGAATTTAAGTTGAGGGAGAGAAATAGAGCATGAGTAATAGAAGGAGGTGAAAATAACCATTTTGTAGTCTTTGCATCCACACATGCTTGCATTTTCCTTCCTTGGAATCATAAAAGCTTTGAATTTGGGGGTAGAGTAGATATTCTCATAAAGACACTGAGCTTTTTTTGCTGGCCATTGAAACGTAGCTAGCTTTGAGAACTGAGAAGGAACACAGCAGTGCTGCACAGTGTGTCAGGATACAAAGAACAACATACTGAAAGCATAAGGGTAAGCAGGATTCGGCCAAACTGGGATCTGGCCAGAAAGCTTGAGCTTAACTTATATCAAGAACAGTGTTTGAAAACAAAACAAAAAAAACCCCATTGCTTGCCTCAGTGCGTTTGCTGGTCTCTTCAGTTTAGAAATCAGTAATGGGCTTTATTATAAAGCATTCCTTTAAAATGGTGACCTTTGGAGCCAGGCTCAATTGGCATATACCTTATGCTAGCACGACCTCAGCACAATTACAAGATAAGTAAGGCTTGTATGTTAGTCCTTTGTATGTTTGAAGGGCATACTCTAATAAACATACTCTGCTTGCATGTTACTTCTCCTGCCATCTTACAAGTCGTATTGCAAAGTGGAGCTAGCAAGAGCAAGAAAGGTGGCAAATGCTATCATCTTGACATCTGCTATGACTGTAAAGCTAACCTTCTAAAAGCTGTAAAATCAAGCTATCTTATGCCGTACTTTTTCTGGAAGGTAGATACAAAATGATAGTAAATTTCTGCATCTGCTTGCAGAAGTTCCAGTGTTCAGTTTGAGAATGGGAGACCAAATCTAAGCCATATTTTCACTTACATAAATGTTTTTCTCTTATGAAATTCACGTATACTTAATGTAGGGTGCCAGGCTGCTCACTGCAGCTGTTTAAAATAGAAAAGCAGATGGAACAAATAGAAAGATCTACTACACAGCTTGATTTCTTCCCCTGAAGCAACCATTCGTCATCAGCACTGCCTAGACAAACAGCAAAACGAGTTTCTTTTCGGAGCTGGGATTGGGCTTGGAGAGGTGGCAGAGCTGCACGCCAGCTTCCGGATTGGCTGGGCAGGAACACACCTCTGGAATCTGTTTATTTCCTAAAAATAAGATACAATTTTTTGTATTTCATTTAGAGATCTTTTATCTTGCATTTAGTATCCAAATAATCTCGAGCAAACACAGTTATTTTTGGAATGGCTGTAATACTTGAGCTAAATGAGAGGAATGAATTCTGTGTGGTGTGGTTTTTTGTTTGTGGTGTCCCCCCGCCCCCCCTCCTCCTGAGTACAATGAGGCCTGTGTGAGTGGTCTAGGTCTGTTGTTGGTATTTTTCTGGGTGGGTATATATGATATTGAAGAACTTTCTTACGTCTTAACTAGAGCTGAAAGTTGTTTTTCAGATTTTATAATGTACTGACTTCAGCTTATACTGAAAGCAATTATTCTTTTAAAGCTGTTTTTATGTCTGCTCTATAAAATTTTGTTTACACTTGCAATAGTGTCTTTCATTGTTTTTGTAAATATCAAGTTACTGTTCCTGATTGTGTTTTAGTGAGCTGTGGCTTCTTTTTTTCATTTAAATTAATTTAAATAGATCTGGAATTGTCTTGGATTTTTTTGAAAGTTAGGGACTTAAAATGTTGTGAAGTCCTTCGTGAAATAACTTCAGACCATAAGTGAATGAGAGATTTGATCAGCTGCAGTGAATGTTCCAGCTGAGTAAATATCTGGCATAACTGAATACATCAGAACTCATTAACCTACTTCCTTGCACAAAAAAAAAAATGAAGAAAATATTCAAGGGGAGAAAATTAGATGGAAAATACGTATGACTTTGTTGTGGTTCAGATGAGAAGCATACAGAACCAGAAGACTATGGAAAGCTAGTTTGTGAAGCGGAAACTTGTGGCTTTTACAAAGTAACAAGGGTATGGACAAGCACTAAATACAGAAATATTGACCACAGATGTTATTGCCTTCAGGAAGAAGAGGGAAAGATACATAGGAGAATGAGAACAGAAAGAGATCAGAGGGAAGATTAAAGGCAAGAGAAGCTGACTACCAGAAAGCTCTTTAAACCCAAGTTCAGCTTTCACCCCCCGCCCCGAATAATTGGTTTTTGCTTCTGTTATATTTAAATATGGATAAAGGCAGTATTTGGTAATACTTAAATTACCAATCAGCTTTTGAATAAGCACCTGTATTTTCCTTATCTATACAGAATGAACATTTCAAGATTTTCAAAAGACTAGCCTTGCTACATTGTTGGTGTTGCTTAACCAATATTAAACATTCCATTCTTAAATCTTTGCACTCTCAGTGATGGTTTTATAAGCTTTCACATTATCCCGTTAAAATTCCTTGCCCTTTGGAGTGCAGTGATGAGGAAATAACACCTGCACATATGGAGGAATTACCAGCAAAGATGTTTTAAATTCTTTGATGCACAACTGTCTTTATTTTATTTGTTTAAATTCTTAACCCAGAAAAGTGACTGAGAAAAGCCTTCCTGAGAAGCCTAAAAAATGAATAAATATGTAATTCAACAGTAGCAAATGGAGGAGTGGAATGGGAATGGTATTGTTGATTTCTAACTTTTTTTGTTAGTTATACGCTATATAACAAGCAGAAGTGACTTTTGCCATAAAGAAAACCTTTTTCCTGTTGGATAGGATTGGGAGAGCTAGCAACCTCATTTCTTTCATGCTCACTTTAACTGGTGACTGGATATTTTTAAATTAGTGTAATTAAGGATAGCTATGTGAAGGAGGGAAGCTTGTTCCCTGATGCAGAGATTCCTGAAGAGTTGCTTAAAGAAAGGGGCTTCTCTGGCTGTTCCCCCTGCCAGTTTTCTTTTGTAAGCTGTAGGAAGTCTTGAGAAGAACCTTTCATATCTATGCCTTAGGGCTGATATAACAATTTAGGGCTTTGTGGTTTTACCAGCATTAGGTTTGCATAACTTGAGACTTAGTAAGCCTGAAATATGAATCTAGGCTTTAAGTACTAAATTTGAAAGGTAGCTATAGCTGTCTTCTAAATGATTAAAATGTGTCATGAATTGACAACATTGGGCACTGTATCATCTCATCGCATTTACTGTGTTAAGTAAAATGGAAATGGCAGATTGGGTAACACTGCACACGAACAAAACCAAGTAAATGTTTAACAATGGTTACAGTGGTTTGTAGGAATGCGTTCGTGTTGCTTCTAAATGACCTTCTCCCTAGTCTGCTTTAGAGCAAATGTAGCGTGGTTTTGTGACCTTTTTTGTTTTGTTTTAAATCTATATATCTGGAGTCCATGCTCCTGGCTTGTCTTCGCATTTGTCTTGTTTTTTAATATTTTAATTTTAATCTTGGAAAAACTCACATGTATGAGTTACTCAGAATTAAACAAAAGAGATTTCTCTTTTTAAGCGGAGGAGACTATCCTCTGCTAGCGGTGTTTTATCTTATCACCTCAGTTTAGTGAAGGGGGAAAAGATGGAGTGATAGAAAAGACGGAAGGCGTCCTTATTCAGGAAAGCACGACTCTATCGTCTAGTGAAACTGAAAAGGAAATTGCAGCGATTGAGATGGTAAACTAACTCAACAACAAGAACAGCAGATGGAAGAGGGCAAGTACAGATGTTTGGCTGGGAAAATGGGAAGTGGATTGGTTGGGTAGCTCAGAGAACCAATTAATTCCTTATGCTGAGAGGATGCAGTAGTTTACAAATAATAAATTTAAGAGGAAAAAGAATGCATAGTCCTCTTGTGTGTAAGTTTCTTCTTTTAAATCTTCAAGAAAAAGGTGAAGTTTTTAAAAAAAGTTTCATTTCCTTTAGAAGATAGAGGCCAAGATTTATCCTTGAATGAGCAAAATGTTTAGCTTCAGTTAATGCTCACTTGTCCAGGATCTTGCGTTGTGCAACTCAGGGGATAGGCAAAGCACAAACATTTAATGAATTCTAGAATTTAATTACGTGTCTCCTGGAGGAAGTAGGAACATATCTGTTGTGTCAGCAACTAAAAACTAAATAAAGAAATAGATTTTATCAAATCTGTAGTGACTTCAAAGTTAATGTGAACTTAGTATCAGTTTCAAAGCTCAATGAAAATTAGCTTCATCAGCTGATGCTGTTTCTTACAATGAAGAATCATAATCTGGAAATGGAGGTGGAAGCTGTATAGGAGTTAATTTCTTCAGGCTAGTTTTTGGAACAGCACGTACACACATGTTAGAAGGTGAGACCTGACAGTAGAAATCCAGAGTTTTAGTAACATGGTGTGGAGTGGTTTTATGTGTGTACATATATGTGTGTGTGTGTATAAAGCTGTCAGTTATCTCTGTATGTTAGATGTAACTTGTTGATAATACTGTGAGCAGTCTAACTGGGGGGAATGGGGAGGGGGCAGTGATTCCTGGATATACCAGCTGTGTGTACACCGCTGTGGCTAAACATGCATTAACAGCGCTTGCTTTGGTAGGAGAATATTCAGAGTTGGAACCATGCTTTGGTGGCTACCAGGGTTATATTCCCTGTACTGTGGGGCATTATGCTTTCTGTGATATCCTTCTTATCTTGTGTTTCTTGTTAAAATAAATCATAAGCCTGCTGTGATAAATGGCTGAGCAGGAAACACCTTGGTACCCTCAGTGCCTTAAAATAAGAGGTGAAAGAAATCTTTGCCAAAAGGAAGCTGATAAATAATTGCCTCCTACATGGAGGGATTGGACTGAGTTAAACCATTCTACTTCAAGTGGAAACTAAGGCAAAAATATGTAAACAGTTTGTTTGGTCACTGTAAAAGCTCCAGATACTGTAGCTTAAACCCTCTCCGCTCTGTCTTTACTTATGCAGACAGGTGGCTGTAACATCTCTGTATTGAAAAACTGAAGGAAAAGAATGAAACCTCCCAAAGTAAATGTACTTAAGAGTAAAAAAAGACTTGAAACAAAAAGGTAGATTACAAGTGACTAATATTTGAGGTCACTAAATCAGAGCTGGAGAAGACACTGAATATGGTTAGATTTGGGAGGAAGAATGCATGATTCAGCAATTTGGGTTGATGGTTGGCTTATAGATCAAATAGAACATGTAAACCACAGTGGATCAAGATAAGTTTTGGTATTTCTGCACCTTCTAGGGATTTTTTTTTTTCTGTTTTATAATGCTACTGCTCAGAAATGTTTCTGTCAGTATTAATTTCCATACTACAAAATCTACATTTATCCACATCTATAAACTATAGCAATAGAAGTACTTTTGTCTTGTCATTACTGTGTCTTCATTTGGGAGTTTTATAGCTATATCCATATTTGTTTCTAAATTAGTTGCTTTGTATTACTGAGGCAAAACCTGCATAGATATGCCCTAACTTTTCACAGAATGGATTTGGTTGGAAGAGAC
>NW_009603369.1:0-10559 GCF_000690535.1 Cariama cristata
TAGTTCTGCTTCAGCCGAACCAGGACAATGCACTAAAAAGATAAGTTAAAATAAAACCACCTCAGTGGGTGAGGAGGGATGTCTTACCTTCTCAAAACCCTGTATCTAACACACGGACTCTCAGGAGCCATCATTGCTGCACGGAGGTGATGGTGCTGCCAGCAGCCCAGAGGGCAGCTGTCGGACAAGCTTCAAGCCTGCACCGTCCCTCCACTGCTGCAGGGCATCTGGAGCAACACAGGCACAGCCCAATGTAAAGCATGTCAGCGTACATAGCACAAGCAGGGATGGGGCTACTGGGCCTCTCTAAAAACAATCTGGTCTTACGGGGCACTGAAAATTACCCCAGTGAAGGCAAAGGTTTAATTAAAGAGCTTATAAGTAAATCCCCTAGTTTTTTTTTTTTTCTCAGAAATACAAATTATCTAGAAAGGAGCACTCTAAGAAAGCCAGGGGCTAGTGTCACACCCTCTTCTGCACTGCAACTCTGCATTACAGCTGTTATTTCAAAAGCCTCAGGTACTAAAAACAACTGGAACAAAGTATACAGATTATATGTGCATCAAATTTCAACTAAGCTAAACTATCACTCCAGCTAAAAGTGTTTTCTGCCACAAGAAATGGTGCTCACTGCTGCATTCCTCCTAATGTTCACCATCTTCTAGTTACAATTACTTTCCGCTTTCTTGAATATAAAAGGACTGGGCTGATCTTTTCCCTGTCAGATGCCTACGGTGAAAGTTTTCGTGAAGAGTTCAGCAAAATACATCCATAATTTCTGCAACTGAGGCTTGGAGTGTGTGTACTGCAGGGAGCTGCAGTGGGCACATTGCACAGCTGAGAGCAGGCCAGGTTCTTTTCAACAGGGGAAAATAGACCCAAAACCAAAATGAAGACCACAGAGTCAATGCCAATACCACACTGTGCTACGCTGATCTCCCTGCAAAGCCTTTCTCTTTGGTTTGGTCCCTAAGATCATCCAACCCAGAGCACCAACCTGGGACCCCATGTGGGGAATAGATCACCCATCCCTCCTCCAGAGACCTCACAGTGCCTCCACCATGCTCTGGGGTTGCCCTTATTTTTCCAGAGACACCTCCCAGGCTGATGAGTGTCTCTGTGCCTCACTTCACGGGCTCAGGCTTGGGTGTGGCGGTTAGGTCTCATACCTCTGAGTCAGGAGGACACCCCAGAAAGCTCCTCATGCATGGGGTGGGCAAGGGAATGGTGTCAGGTCTTCTCTGCCTTGCAGTCATCAGGACCCAGCCAGGCGACAGGCTCATCAGCTGGTTGAGGTTGAACCCAAGAGTCATGGCTGGTGGTGGGGCATCTGCTGTATCTGTCCCAGCAACTGGTGGGATGACCCAGAAAGGGCTGTGGGGACCACAGCTTGCTGGAGGACGTACAACAGTGCCCACCCAGGGTGCTGGTTACTGCAATGTGCCCCCAGTAGGTACAGAAAATGAGAGCCAAATCCCAGCAAATTACATCTCAAGCTCCACAGTTACAACGTGAGGGCTCCCACGTAACCCCAACCAACAAAGACATGTCCAAGCGCAAGCAGGCCATTTCAGAGGACATGGGAGCCAAGGATGTTATACAGGCTGGGCAACGTTCATTCCCAATATTTTCATATAAAAGCAAAGGATGCTTATTTCTTGGCCTCACAAAAGCTCGATAGGGAAAAGTATCCTTTTTATTCTACTTGTTGAATGCCTGGATCTCCTTTCTTAGCTCAGAGCTCTGGACTCCTTGCTCCTATGGACTCAGTGCTACTTGTGCCCAGGGCCACTCTGCCTCTCCCTCACCGCCATGCAGTCAGAGGCAGTGCCAGTAGATTGCTCCTGCAAATGGGACAACTGCATGTGAGCTTGGGACAAGGGGGCTGCTGCCTCACTACAGGGTACAAGATTGCCCCTTGTGAAGAAGCACTGACACCATCCCACCACAGCCAGGACTGCCACAAGATCTGCTGTTTGGTGTTTTGGCAGGCATGAAATGATGACCCAGGAAAAGATGAGATTTACAGTGAGTCCCAGGCCAACAATATCCTGCTTCAGCTTCTCACAGGCAGAGGATAGTGAAACACCTTCCTTTACCACCAAAACCTTCCTAGGGCACCGCAGAAAGACCCCAGGCCACACATGTAGGTGCACATCTACTTGCAAACAGCCCTGGGGAACAGCAGTTGCCATTGTATCTGTTGCTCAATGCTGTCAACATCATTTGCAGACACAGAGCTGTACTGAGGTGAAGGTCACAAGGGTGTTATCATAGCGAGTTGCATTGCCTTGCAAGGCTCTCTAGTCCTGGTGTTGCCAGTTTTATTACTGCCCTTCATTCAGATAAGGGCACTCATGGCTCAATATACTCCCACAAATTAAAGGTGGATTTACTGGTTGGTGTCTATCTATTTTTGCACAAAGAACTTTGGAAGAATAAGGAGGTTTTGTAAGCTGTAGCTGAGTAAGTTCCCTGGCATGCTGAAGGAACCTGCTTTATTAAACTAGTAATACACAGCTTAAAACACAGAATGAGCTGGCTCTTGCACAGAGACAGATGCAACCATTCCTGCCCAGGTCTCCCCAGCACAGATCCTCATACTCCCAGGAACACATACAATTTATGCAGAGCTGCTACAAGTCAGGGACTAGATACTCCACGAGCAGTTTCCATTTGAACCAAACCTTTTAAATTCTCTTCTAGGGGAGGGGAAAGTTAGCTTTTTACTTTTCTTTTAAGGCCACCAAACTTAAGAGAAATCCAGTAAAACTGACCTGCTTATCAGTTCATATCTAATAGCAAGGACTGCAGCCATTCCCTCTGCAGCACAGTCCAAAATATCTGCTTCAGTAAGTATACACTCACTGTCCCAAGACTGGGGAGCTCCTGAGCAGCCCCAGCACGCACTGTCCTGGAGCCATAGCTTCTGTGTCTTCCAGATGAGCGCACTACGCCAGCAACAGGGACTGGGAAGCCTTGGCTGCAGCCAGCAACCTCAGTGCATCATGGCAGGCTGTTCAGAGCTCTCTGACTCCTCAGCAGACAGCACATCTCTTGTTTAACCTGACTGAAGATACATACTGATTTGCAGCTAGACGGTAAAGAGCCCAACTCAATGCTCAGCCTACAGCTCCATCTTGTAGTTCACCAAAGAGCATGTGAGAACCTTCATGCACCTCATAATCCTGGCTATGGGCTGATGGGAGCACATCTTCATAACATGGGGCCAGTGTTTGGACCACACAAGTCTGATGAAGTGAGGAAATGCTCAGAAAATGTAGGTATCTGCAAAGTTATGGGAGAATGAGCTACAGTATCTCAAACCACACATAGCCTTGACCCAAGACAGGGATGAAGAAGACCTGCTTTCTTCCTCAGGTTGTCAATAGCTAGGAAGCAGCAGGGATTAAATGGTCATAGGTGGCTGCAGGAGGATACTAAGTTTCAGCCAGGTTTCTTCAATGGCCAGGCATCTTTGTCATCGAAGCTCAGTGCCACCGGCTGCAGTTTCTGAAGGACTGCCACGACAACAGCCTCATTGTACCATGGCTTGCAGTGCTCTGCGGTGCTGGCTAACAATGCTGTTCAGTCTATCGTTGCCAAAATGCCACCAAGCAGGGGCTGGCTGTGGCACTCCTATCAGCACTAAGGAGCCTGAACCCTGAGTGCTTCAAGAGCCTGAGTCTTCATGACCTGAACCCCTGTGTGAGCAGTACAACACTGCTCATCCCAGGGGAGGGGCTCAGGGAGAAGCAATAGGACTGGGAAAAGCCTGGAGGGATGCAGGGAGTGTGGCAGCCACAGTGGAGACACAAGCAGAGGGATAGCTGCAAGGCCAGGTGTCAGCTCAGGTGCACACCTTGGTCTTCTATGCACCTCACTGTTGCCCCCAAGTCTGTCCCATCCCTTGGCCTCATGCTAGCGTTTTTGGTGCCTGCTGCACAATCTGTACTTAAGCCTCCTGTGCCTGCAGCAACTTCCCTGCTCCCTCCCTGTACCCCCAATACCTGGGAAGAGGGACCTGATACACAAAGGCAGCTTCCAATCAAGGAGCTCAGAAGAGCTGTCCTGAGCTCTGCAGCGCTCCTCTCCACCCTCTCTCACTGTCATTGCAGTTTGCCCCTGAGTTCAGCCAGCTGGTTCACGCTTTGGAATGGCTTGGGAGTCCTCCTGAGGTTGTCTTTGAAGGTGCTGGTACAAATCTGTGCTGAGTGGAGCATGCCTGGTGACAGCAACTCAGGAGTACCTCGCAGGCCCCAGGTCAGCAAGCTCCTAGGCAAGAGACTTATCAACCCCTGGAAGCACAGGGGCCCAGCTTGCACCATCAGGAAGCATATGCTGAATATAAGTGGTCAAGGAAGACGACTGATGTCTGTGGATCTGGAGCCTACCAGGACACTGCACCTTGTTTCCAGATAGCAGAAACATCTATTTTTCCTCCCTCATCTGAGTTACTCCATCAGATGGAGAGTTTGTTTGGAGGCAGCAGATAAATCCAGTGCTGTGGGAAATACCTGCTCTGGAATTGTCCTGGACAGTCCCTCCAGGGCACAGCAGGCTGCTCTGGTTGGGGACAGTCACAACTGATTAAAGACACTACCATCATTCAGATACACCATGGGACTGCAGTCAAAGCACTGTATGAACACCTATGACCTAGGTAGTCCTCACTGCCCAAGTGTAAGGCACGGATTGAAGCAGGAGATCCGCTCCAAAAGCACCTGGCTCCATGCTGGGGCATAGCTCAAGCCCAATACAAGTGGAGAGCAGAGCTGCTCAGCAGCTCCTGGTCAAACCAAGCTTCTTCGAAATGAACACTGAGGATCACACACTGACTGGATCAGGCCAGGGAGGCACATCCTCTCTGCTGCACTTGCCTGCTCTGGGCACAAGCAAGATCACCAGCTGCAGCACACACGGTTTCAGAGCTGGGGAGCAGATGAATTCCCATGTCATAGGCCATCCGATCCAGGACAATTCTCCTTAAGATCAAAACTGGATTTGGACTGAGCCCTTTTGTCTATCATGGCAGGCACACAGAGTATTTTCACGCTGGCAGTACACATGCAACAGAGCATGGAAAAATAAAACCTGATTTGGATTTCGGCCTGATGACTGTGGACTGATGCCCAGTCTGGCTCCCACATCCTCTCAAGAGACACCAGCCAAGATAAGGGCTTGCTTTCCTGATAGGTTTCTTTTTTAAGTGCAGAAGAAAACATTTCAATGAAGAAGGAAAAAAAACCACAGAAATATGTTTGGAGCACATTTCTGGACACATAAAAAAGAAGGCGACTGCGAACAGTCAGTGTGGATTTACTGAGAGATAAATCACATCTGATCATCTGGATTGCCTTTTATGACAAAATGACCAGATCAGTGGATGTGAGGAGAGCAGTGGATGCTGCCCAACCTCAGCTCCCAAAACTATCTGCCACAATATCCTTGTTTCCAAGCCAGGAATTTATGGTCTGGATGAGTGGGCAACTAGACGGGTAAAGAACCTGGCTGAGCAATAAGACTCAGAGGATAGTTGTTAACGGGTCACATACAGGGGTCACTCCTGGGAGTTCTCCTGTTTAACACCTTTATCAATGATCTAGCAGATGCAACAAGACAGTTGCTTATAAAGTTTACAGATGGTAACATAGTGGGGGGAGCAGTTGATGCCTTCTACATCAGAATTGCCATCCAGAGGGACCCAGACAGGCTGGAGGGATGGGCTGACAGTAACCATACAGAGTTCAACAAGGACTAATGTAAAGTCCTGCACCCAGTAAGAAAAACGTCCTTGCAGAAACACATGACTGGGAACCAAAAGAATCTGAGGTAAGATGGTCAGGGGCCTGGAGCCAGCCATCACATACAACATGACGAGAAGCTGAGGGAACAAGGCTTGTTCAGCCTGGGAAGGAGAAGGCTTCAGGAGGATCTAATAGTAGCCTTCCAATACCTATGAGGAGGTTCTCAAGAAGATGGAGTCAGGCTATTCACCATGATGTATGGTGAAATAACAAGAGTTGAAATGGTGGTTGAAATGAGAAGTTCAGACTGCTTATAAAGAAAAAGATTTGCTTTAGTGGGACACATTTTTTTTTACCCATCTGGAGAGGTTATGCAGCCTCCATCCTTGATGGTTTTCAAGGCTTAGCTGTTTAAAACCTTGAGCAACCTGGTCTAATCCCATAGCTGCCCCTGCTTTGAGCAGGAGGTTGGACTACTGACCTCCTGAGGTTCCTTGCCATCTGAGTTATTCCATGATCTGGACCACAAATGCAGTATCAGGCTTTGCAGACATTTAAAGCCACAGTCTGTGTACCTCTTGAGTCCCTGGCTCTGCCCATGGGAAAGAATGATATACCACAGAAAATGGAATTTTATCTAGCGATTAGAGGAAGGAGCTAAAAGATAAGGAAGTATTTGTTTTATCAGCAAACCATGAAAGAACTGACAAATATACCTTTGAAGAGAAACTAAAAAATTGATGTCAAGGAATTGATGTCAAAATCTTTATGGTTGTAATTTAGAACAAAGATAAGGAACTGGTGTAAATCATTTGGGAAGAATGGTTCTTGACAAGACAATGGGATAAAAGGAACATGTAGATCTGAAACCAGGGACCAGAAACTTTCGTGGGCTTATTGCCCAAGAAACTTAGGTATAATGAATGAATCATCTAGAAACGTGTGAACTTAGCTCATTATAATAAGAAAACCACACCTCTAGTACTAAAGCTACCCACCTCCAGGTAAAGACCCCTACCCACTGAATACATGCAGTACATTTGAAAAACACTGTACCTTTAGTTCGAGATGAGAGGAAGTTAAGCAAATCACAGCTTAGCCAAGTAGTGATGTAATTCATTATGCAAATATTACCTGAATAGAATTGTATAAATATGTTTCTATTTTTGACTTCAGTGTGCTAGCTTTGTGGAATTACCCCCTAGCACCCATCTTTTCACAAACATGGAATAAATAAAATACCTCTGCTCTGTGTGTATATTGGTGTATTGCACACCAGTAAACGAATCCTGACTTCCAGAACAAGAACATTCTGAAAACGGCCAGCTTCCTCCGTGTGGCTTAAGTATCACTCATTAGTTCAGCTCCTCCGTGGGCTATGTGCACAGCACATGAGGAATGCATCACCTTCCCAGTAGACAAATGGAGCCATGCCTCATTCCTCAGACATCTTGTCACTAGTCCCCAGCCTGGGATGGCATCAGCCCTGCAGTCAGTATTACAGATGCCAGCCGCTCTGAAGAGATGCTATTTTCTGCTGGTATTTTATGGGACAAGTAGGGTGGGGCTGGGTGCAGTGTGGGCACACACAGCAATGGTCTTCAGATTGGCCTCTGCCAGGCTCATACTCTATCGTCCATCTGTCCGTGCGGTACCCAGGGGTCCTTGTTTGCCCAAAATAGCAGAGGTTCACCTTCACAGCACCAGATTCCAACAAATTTGGTTCCCAAGTGAAACGTGTAGTGCAGTAAAGTTTCCACAGCGGAGAATGACTTAGGGAGCCAGGCACCCCTCGGCCCCAGTCCAGCACCCAGCACAGCCACAAGCATGGAGTCCTGTCGTAAACTTTCCCCTGGCAGATCTGAGCTCCCTCTTTGTGGGCCAGGCACTGCACTCCAGGCTACAGGGCATTTGGGTATGATGAGTACAGGGGGAGTTTGCTGTATTTCTAATACTGAAGAAATACCGGACTTCTACTGACAAGGGTCTCCAAGCCCCCCCAGCATTTTCCCTTTGCCCCACTACATAACCACCCCTTGAACAGCTCTGTCTCCTTCTGGTGAGCATTCAGCACAGCCCTTAGTCCTCCCAAACATGCAGGGAACAGAGCTGTGCTCTCTGGTGTCACCAAGGCAGGGCAGTGAAAGCCTAACAGTTGCTTAAACAACAGATTATTTTTTTAAAAAACAAACAAACCAACCCACAAAAAAAAAATCCCTCACTTCCCTCCTGGGAAAGGTTAAGGAAAAAGAGATGGGCAGGGTCTATCTGAGAGGCAGAAAGAAGCAAGAACATCAGCTGCTCCCACTGCCAGGAGGCAAGGCACGTACTCAAGTGCCGTGATGTGGCCCACCGACACTTCCCTCCATCCAAAATTTTTCTGTGCCCTTCCCACAGGCCCCCTAGTCTGCCACAAGCTTCCCATGTCAGCTGGCTCTGCCTTTCAGGGCACATAAAAACAAGTTAAAGGACACGACACTTACACCAAAACATTTGGGAGAAGACAGAAATCTTATATTTGTCTCCGTAGCAGGAGCCAGCTGCAAATTAGCTTCAGGAAAATAAATGTAGATAGGATGATCCTTGACAGGCTGCAGCCCACAGGCTTTGTACCAAGTTTGCAAAGCCTCAGGACAGAGGCTTGGCAGGCTTGCCTCATCCAAATTTCTACTGACTCCTACTTTGGTTTAACTTGGCTTAGTTGCAATATCATTTTTTTTCTTCTGAGCCAGAACCATCTGCTAACTTGTTTTATTTTTACTTAATCATTGCTTCATACAACCCCAGTTTTACACAGATTGTATTCTGTGCAGAATAAGGTATTTGTCACTAACATACTGATATAATAGAAAGAAATACAAGCTTGACAGGACAGCAGAGACCTTGAGAAGTGCCGACAAAGGATGCTGTGTAGAGAAGTACAGCCAGGGGATAATAAGAAATGGGGAAGAGACTTGGCCCTGGAGACTCCACAGCCACAAACAACTCACGAGTGGTCAAGTAAAGAAATACAGACCTGAAGGTGTCACCCATGAAAACCAGTTTTGTCCAGAGACCAAGTATCCAATATACATAAAAATGCATGAGATGTAACATGGAGTCCCATGATGGACAATAGGGAGCATCTTGTGGTATGACCAACTTCATTACAGAGACAGTTTTTGTTACACAGATACGAGAGGTGAGCAGTAGGTGTTTAACAGCAATTTACCATCATCCAGCAATCCTTCAGGAACAAGAGTCAATTTTTCACTATTTCTTCCCTGCTGCCAGTAACAACTGACCAGAACCTACTGAAGATCACTGTGCCAAGCAACCCATCCACCTAGCCCCTCTCATGATATTTTTCCATGAGCATCTCCTTTGCATCAGTTAAACCTGCTCCCTTTAAACGACCTCCTGCTGCAGAGCATGCACATGCCCCTTCGGTGCGTCCACTATATACAAAACATCACTAGTACAGTGATTTAGAAGACTCAAGGAGACTGCCATGCTTTTTGCATATATGCTCCCCTGTGAAAAATGAAGAGGCAATAAGAGACCCCAAACACAAAAGGTAGGTCTCAGTTCCAGGAGGCTGCACACCAGCATGGCAGGGAGAAACCCCGCATGGCACAATACGCAATCTTGGCATTTCAGTGACTGCCGCTGACCCAGATCCCCCACACTGCCAGAAGAGATGGGTCCCCAGGCCAAACCCTGCTCCTGGCAGAGGCTAATGCATACATCAAATTCAAATAACTCCTCTACTTTGCGGTCGGTTAAGTAAAATGGGGTTTAGATAAATACACTCTCTCTCTCCCTTAGCCCCACGATCAAGTAGCTCCATTTTTAGCTTTGAAATATTGTCTCTTTCCCATTCCTTTTGGAAGACAGATATGGCTGAAAAACATGTATCATGAGTCTCTTCAGTCCCTAAAGATTCAAGTTACAGTATTAAAATTCACCTTTTGTCCACAGGGTATCTTAAGTGCTTGGGAGTAAACAAAAGAAGCACAAAGAGACTTTAAAGAGGCAAACAAAGTATCCTCCCGGATCAGCTGCTCCATTTCTTAAGTCACATTCCCACCAGGTCTTCTACATCAGTATTTTCAAGACACACAGAACAGACAGGAATGGACTCTTTAATACTGACAAAGCAGCGTGACCGGCACCATAACCTACCACCACCACCCTCAAGGAAAATATTCAGATTATTTCTGACTTGTTCAAAAAGGAAAAAAAGTATTTCCCCAATGCAAGTAAAGTAAATAAGAACTTGGGGACTCACAGCACATGAGAGGGCATTAGAAAAAAAGCTGCACAGGCCTGCACTTCTAAACACCACCTCCACTAGCAGTATGTGCTGCTAGTTTCTGTTCGTTACCAGTTCATTTGCACTTGTCCACTACAGATTGACTCTATTGAACAGCCAGAGTGTTGGGCCACTGAGACTCATAAGGAGGTGGTATTTCGATGTTGCTTTTATCACAAAAGCGGATAAATGTAATTTACGACCTTCTATATGCTAATGTGTAGGGATTGATTCACGGACTCTGGCGCGGGTAAAAACAGAGACCTTTATTGCTTACAAGTTTGTGCTTATATAGATTCACTAGCTGTCCACATGCTCCAGTTTGCTCATGGATTGGTTAACCCCTGCTGTCCACGCACCACGACTAAGCCTTTAATTGCTGCCACTGACCATTTTGTCTCCATACTAATGCGGCCTTTCCTGTCTTCCCTGATCCATCTGTAAAAACTGTAACACCATTCACCAGTTGATGCTGAATAAGTGGCCTCACCACTATACCCACTTCCTGTAGGAGGGAG
>NW_009603370.1:0-8372 GCF_000690535.1 Cariama cristata
ATATTTATCTGAGCTGTGTCTGGACTAGAAAGTCACTTCATGGCTCACAGACAGTAAGTGTATGGAGTGGGTACCGTGATATCCCCTACTAGTCCAAACTATTTCTGTTTGAATCTCAAAGAGCAAATCTGGCCCGCATACAAAGAATTTTTTTCCTAAATAAACGAAGAAAATAGGCTTATGGACAAAAAAAGAAAAGGATGCAAGGGTGATTTTTTTGTACAGACACTAACAGACAAAGTGTTCATTAAAAACATACAGGAATCTTTGCACAGGGTAACACCTATGTGAGGAATGTTAGCACTCCTAATTTAGCAGTCCATATGATGACGGGAGTCTCTGTTGCAAAAGTCTTTGCAATGGTATCTGCAGCCAGAATAGATGACATTCCGAAAAGACTATTCTGATGATTTCTGAAGCCCATCTGCCCTGTGGTCATCTGTGAGTACTCCAGAACAAGTATGATCCAACACTGTTGAGCACCTTACGCTATTAACCAACATCTTCTAACTTTCTGTGTACAAAACACTGTCCTATGTGCCCATTTCTGCATCTCCAGCAAAGTTTCTACTGAGTAGTTACAAGCACCCTGTCTCAGTTTGCTCCGTCATACAACAGAAACTGGTTGGGCAAATCACTGGGATGGTCAGACTCTCGACCCAGATCACTGAAGCATACAAATGGTGTCTACTAATTGCTCTGGACACAACAGGAGCTACCTGGGACAATCTCCAGGCCAATCCAAAATTACTTTAAGAGCTCATATAGCCACTAGTCAAATGCTTTGTTGTGACAGTGGCTACGAATTCAGTCTCAAACTTGTCATTCATGTACAGACTAGGAGTAAGTTCCTGGACCACTCAGAGAATTAGGACATTTCTGATCTAAGCATACAGAAATCAGTCTCTAGTGTCTAGATTACATTTGTTCAAGAGTAAATTTAGATGACAATCAGTCCTTCTGAATTTCCCAAAAATTTCCTTCTACATCTGCCACTAAGAGAAACTGTCTTCCTGCTCAAGACCAAAGAGAAGCCAGCAAATTATTCTATTATTTCTACCCACTGGAAGGGTTGAATTCCAAGTCTTCCTCTAAGGTTGCTTTGTTGTGGTTGCTTTGCCTTGGGTTGTCCATAAGTCCCATGAACGAGGATTCCTCTAGCTGTATACATGATTGCAGTCTGGTAAAGTGGTTAGGCTTTGGTTTGTTTGGCTAGACATATGCGGTTATATGGTCTCTGTATCAGCTTTCTATTTGGTAGAACAGAAGTGAAGTTTAGGGTAAACAGACACATGGCAATGGAGCCCAAAGTGGCAGAAACTCAGGAGTAAAATTTACTGTGGGGTACCTGGGTAGTAACTTGTTACTGAGTTTAGGAGCTAGAAGACTATCTGCAAGGTTGTCCTCTGCCCTATTCTGTTCTATTTAGTAAAATGTGCACACAAAAAGAAGGAGGGAAAAAAAAGATAAAAAAAGATGTGTGTTTTCCTTTATATCCCTAGTAACTGCAGACCATAAAATAAATAGGGACTCTCTGTGGGGTCATAATAGTTAAGAAAATAGAACTGTTCCATGTCTTTCTAATTAACCTGTTTTCTGTCAGAAAACACTTATCTCATGAAATTAAAATATTTTTCTGCAGCATATCAATTTTATCATCATAGACAGAAGGATATTATCAGAATTTCATTTCAACTTTATTGCTCCAACATATATGAAATATAGTATAATTGAATGATGAAGACAAAACAAAAGTTTAAGACTTAAACCCAACAAAATCCCTCCACAAGATAAAACAAGTATTTGCTTCACAAAAACAATAAATTAAAATGTTTTTAACTTTCCATCACAGTTTAAAATGAAAGTGCATCTTAATACCGCATGCTATGGTGCTGAATATAAATTTTGTATTCCAGTCAGTTCGACCACTGCATGGCTTTTAAAAATCTATGGATTGCCTAACTAGTTCTGCTTTATCAAGAATCTAAGCTTTTATACTTGGAAAAAGGAGAATAAATCAAACTAAGATAGTAACTGACAGTGGTTTTATCTCCTTGCAAGTTACAAGTGATAGTGTTTCTTCTCATATATAGACAGAAGAGCTGGAATAAACCAGCTTTAGTTTTTGGTATCATGAGATATAAATTTTAAATAACTCTCTCTCAGTGACTTTTCCATAAATTAAAGGTAATCTAACAGACTAGCAGCAGTATAATGATGGATTCACTAAACAGTCCTTAATTTTTCCAAAATAGGGTCTTGAAATCAATGGCAGTTGGATCAGGCCCTAAATCAAACCAAAAACTTACAAACATTTCAGAGGACGTTGCAGTTTCGCATACTGTAAAAGAAGTAGAAACTGTAACTTTAAGCCTGTAGTTTGGGAATTGAGAGTTCATCAGATTGAAATGGGGGAACTTTCAACTAAATTTTTTTACTAGGCTATTTCAGCAGTTAGCATCACTGTTTATGAGCTTTATGGAACATTTTGGATTTTGTAACATTCTTTTGTTTTATGTGATTAAAAGGGAATCTTTAATTTGTGGTATCTCAGGAGTATTGTATTTACCTTCTTAAGGTCAGATAGATAATTCTGTGTATGAGTCAGAGTGGAAAGGAAAGGATTTGTGTGTGGGGATTTCCTCTCTTTTCTATAATCTTCCTATTGCAGGAGCTCTTTTTGATTCAATAACGACATTTGGTGGTAGTCCCAGAGGAGTAATAATTTTGCCTGAAGACTAAACCGAGTGAGTGGTGATCTTCCTTGCTGTCAATGACCTATAGATGACATTTTGCACCTAATTAATTAGATGCATTTCTTCTGAAAGAAATGGTGACTCATGCATAATTAGAAGAGACATCAAAGTTGGAGGTGTTGGCTCATTAATCTAATGGAGCTAGCCTATGGCACTTAAAGAGCATTTGTATTGCTCATGGTGTTTGTGTTATTTTATGAGCAATTAGCGCTCTATATAAGACTGATTCTCCTGATAGTTTTCATTTTTCTTAAGCTCAAGGAAAATATTTACATTAGTTTAGAATACAGTAAAAACTAAAACTTCTGACACTCACAATCATTCGGATATTAGCAATTTACAATATGGGCAAAAAATATCTGGAATCCAACATTGATTTTTCTTTTCTTTAGGCTAAACAAAGAATGGAAAAGATCTCATAGATCTGTAGAATTCATAGACAATAAAATTAAACAAATGATACATTGATGGAAATGGCAAGTTCTGTGATGTATTTTTTGGTGATTTTTTTGGAAGTGAAGAGTGATGACCCCAGTATGGGTCACACAGTCTTATGTAAGAGTAAAAAAGGTATTTTGTTTATTTATCTCTCTTGCAAGTTGCCTACTATTAATTAAATTTTATATTTTAACAATATCTTTGAAATATATATAAAGATTTAAGACATACTGGATTTTTATAAACCAAATTCATTAATAGGCTTCCTGGAGCCAGTCCATTCTCAGTACAAGGCTTCCAGAAGTTTAAATTTCACTTTCCACCCACAACTTGCCAGAGTGGTCTATAATCCCTGATAATTACTTCTCTAGAGAGTCTGACTACTTCAGCTTTGCTAGGATTTGTTCCTGTAGAATGTCTGGTTGTCTCGTACTATAACCATGTCTCACAGAAAATAATACAAGAAAGTTGAATTGTACATTATCTTACCATGCAGCATGCTTAAAAAGACAACCAGCAACAGCTTTGGAAAATTAGACACCACTGATAGTTTCATATTTTAATTTATACTAAACCATTAACCACATGCCTGGACTGTTCAACATACGTATATGGATATGGATATTAATATATTTGTATGTGGACATCTTACATGTGCTATAGTTGAACAAGTAACTGTATATTTTCCAAAAAATAGCTAGCCAAATATACATCTTAATTAAAACTTCAATTTCTATTTCATTTTTGCATTCCTCTTTTTGTACAATTCTACTTCACCACAAATGTAAAGTCTACTAAGAGACTTTACATACAAATTTTTGATGAATAAGTGAATGTAGTTTGGAAATTTTGTGTTTTATGAATTTTGTACTTAAATCTTAATGGTGACACCTAAAATTCTCCCAGGCAAAAACTATATAACAACCATATAATTATATAGTTTTATATTTCTACAAGTTTTAGCCAGTAAACTTACTCTCACTGTTTGGCTCTGTACTTAACTATTTCATAAATTGTCTATTTCTGTACTGGGAAAGTAAACAGCACTGGGGAATCCACTTGTCAGTATGGTTAAACAGTTAAAATAGTCCTTGAAAAAGTTTTGATCTGGGTCAAGTATCCATCTCCCAAAGAGTTTTAAGCCAGCATACAGTATTCAAAACAGCTCTCAAGTATACTGTTTTGGTAGCTCAGAGATTTTAACAGTGTGAATACAGCTAAACCGTCTCAATTAACCACAGAACTAGGGAATTCTGGCACTCTTTTGTTTACTGCTATAGTTGTAGCTCTTTATTTTTGTGTGCTAATGTTTCATGCTGGGCTATTCATGATAGCCACAAAAAGTAGAGACTTAGATGTTAATCTTTGTTCTTCACCTAGATGGGAACTTATAAATCCATAACCTAGACTCTGCCTACTTGAGCTAACAGAGAATCTGAGATCAATAGGGTAGTCTTTGCTCCATGTGATCTTAGCCATCCCATGATGGCTTATTTCTGCTTGTTTATTGGCTCTCAATTCATCTCCTTTTACTTTCCAAGAACTCCAATCCTCTTCTGTATAGGTATTCATGGACAGGCAATATCTCCACTGTACTTTTCTTGTCACAGTGTCCTTGTTCTCTGGAGAACCTCCACAGACAATCTTCATTCTGTTTTTCCCTTTTCTCTGCTTCTTTCATTCCCCGGTTGCTGTCTTTGCTTCCCACTAACACTCCATCTTTTTTCCTTCATACAGTTTCTTTCTAATTCTTTTAATCTATTAAATCGTGGAGTTTCTCTCTAATGCTTGCTCAAAGTAAAGTTTTCGTGAAACCACTGAGGAAGCTAAAAGAGAAGAAAAAAATCCATGACCATCTTTGCCTTCTTGCAGTTCAGTATTTCATATTCCCCATCCCTTGTTTCCTTTTTTTTTCCCCCATTCTCCCTTTTTCTGCTGTTTTTCCTTCCTTTTCTCCTTCCCCTTCCCATTCTCTTTTTCTTTACCTTGTCTTGTGTTCAGAAGCAAAAAGATCTGTTTTCTCTCTAAAAGTGATTGCCCAGTCCGATTTGAATGCCTGGTAACATGAAACACTACTAGATATTTATAGGCTACTTGTTATAATGCAACAGTAGCATAAATTGATATGTAAATTGCATATGTAGTAAACTGCCAACAGTATCTATTTCCTTCAGGCTGCAATAACTCCTGTATGACTTGACTTTTTCCCAAATTTCTCTCTTTAGATTTTGGACTCCTTTGGAGCATCATTCTCCTGTGGATGTAAATAAATGATAAGACTTTAATGGACTGGTGCAAAGGGGTGTATTTTATAGAGGACCAGAACGGAAAACCATGCTCCTCACTCCTGAAACACATTTGTGTCAGGCATGTTATTGAAAGAGGCCAAGGTATTTTGGACTGATCAGAGCTTTATGTCACAGTTCATTCTAACTGTAACTGCAAACTTCTGAAAAGTACATTTACTAGTGTCTTGAGTGACATCTTCTGGAGAAAGTAAACATGGTCACTCACAGTAACTTGCTAGTGAACTGTGACAAGGCATTGGCAGATTCCATTCCTGTAATTCTGGTTTTGGCAATGGGAGATTTATGCAGCAATTTTATTTCACGTTCAAGTAAAACTGGATCAAGATACAGACTTTTTCTCCCTCTCAAAATAGTGCTAGCTGAGTTGACTCAAAGCCCTTGTCTGGTGACATAGTAACAGCCATAAAACAATGCAACAATTTGTCTTTATTATTACATCTTTTGACTCAGTGTCTCATGAGAGCTATGTAACCTTATCCTTCTTTCATTGACATCAGGGTAAATCAAAAGAGACTCTACAGAAACCCACAGAGCAGAGCCTGATAAAACTTGTTTAAAGAAAAATCAGGCCAATGCACTGTAAAGAATGAACAGATGAAATTAATGTAACCTGGAAGAGATGACTGCTCCCTATGCTCTGATCTCCTGCCCTCTTTGGGTATGCCTTTCTGCATTATGCACTGTACAGTAAAACTAATCCAGCATAGTTTACAGCTAGAAACTGGATTAGAGAAACATGCTGCCTGGAATAATATTTCCAGTAACCAGGTTAGCTAAATTAGAACAAACTTTGATGTTTCACTACTGTAGACCAAGGACATACACTTAAGATCAGAAGTGGTAACAGAAGGGGCAGCGATTCCATTTCATGTGCTCATAGAAGGTAAATGCAGGTTGAAAAAATAATGCATCATTAATCTCTCAACTCATCTTTTAGTCACCTGTATTTCAATTTTATTTTATTGATCACAAACCTGAAGATAAATTCTTTTAACAAAAGTATGTTTTATTGTTTTGTTTAACTGTTTCTGTTATTTTCACAGAGCTGTGGCATACAGGAGAAAAAAACCATGCAAACCTGAGATATGAAGAAAGTAGATATAGTAACATCAGCACTTAGGTGGAAGTGAAGAAGGAGGAAGAACACACTAGTGTAATAACTCATAAATTATCAGGAGAATTCTGTAACAAAATCTCCTTTTTTTCCCCAAAAAAGTGAGAGCACAATGATTATTCATGGTCACTGGCCTAGCATACAGGATAACTTTGGTTCAATTCTTTGCTTCGAGTCTCTGCTTCACCTTACTCAGAATAAAGGCTCTCATACAATATACTGACTGAAGAGCAGTTGGAAACTAAATCTTTGTTCATTACTGGACTCCAGAACATGCATAAACAGAAAGTTCAAATGCATCACATATATAACTCCAGATAATTGAAAATGTTGCTAACAGATCTAATAATTTTATTGAATAAGTTCTAAGCCACATAATTGTTCCTTCTGTAATTATTCAGATAGTATTATATATACTGAAATACACAGACATTACAGAATTTTACATGCAGTGGAAAAACAGCCATTATGTTTCAACTGATGCAAGTAAAAAAGCGAAATTTCTTTTCGTATTGTGTCTGCTCCATTTATGTTAGCATGAAGCAACAGGGTCAAGTTTGGGCATGGGTTTTGCATGTAGAAATGTATCCTCTTTCATTTAAATGTTGCTGATTTGTTGTACAGTTTTTCAGTTTGTTACATAGAAGATGGACTAGTCAGATTTACTGTTTAAAGTGACTCCATTAGCTAAATTCAGCATTTTAAAATGACTCTGAGTCACCACTGTCTTTTGCAATTTTTTTTCTATTCTAATGCCATCCTGAGAGCACAATGTAGATGCTTTTAGTGGTTCCAGAAGCAGACAACAGCAGTTGCCTCTGAGAAATCTTTGCAGGACAAGAAGTGTAGTATCAAAGCGTACTACAGTATAGTCCATTGCAGTACAGTATTTCTTTACGAAGTCATATTAGTAAAAAATATCAGACAGAAATCCCAAACTCTAATTCATGTAGAGAGGAAAAATGAATTCATAGTAATTTAAGAGGTATTTAAAGTTGCAATTTGCAGTTATGATGATTAAGCAAAATGTACAACTTTAGGTTTCTAACTCAGGTGCTCTTCATAACTGCCTGGACTATCTACATCACTCCATTTTCTACACTGAGAACATAAAGAAAACTATGTCCCCCAGTTTTAGGTTCTCTGAATCAATCCTAAGTGGTTCACCTCTGGCAACAGTAGAAAAATAGTAGATTGTATAAGTATACGTATTCCTCCTGTTTTCTCCAGTCCCCAGTCAGTTAGTATTTGAAAGTGTAATTTGAAGGTTCCTTAAGCTGCTTCAAGATTTTACTTAAATAACAATGTGTTTAAGGCCTAGTAAGTTGACTGAAAATTTTAAAAAAGCCTAAAAGTCAACTACACAGATTTAAACAGAAAGCAAAAGAATCAAAGCCTAGCTCCCGTGACAGACTTTGAAATTTCCAGTCACAGTATTGGCAAATCCACTTGCCAAAAACATGAAGAAATAAGATAGTTTACTGGCCTTGCTAGGACAGGGTTAGTTTTCTTCATAACACCTCGTAAGGTTCTGTGTTTTGGATTTGTGATCAAAACAGTACTGATAACATACCAGTGTTCTAGATTTTGTTCAACAGTTTTTGCACAGAGTCAAGGTCTTTTCTGCTTCTTAGTCTGTCTCCCCAGTGAGCAGATTGGGGGGTGAACAATCTATTGTGAGGAGGCATAACCAGGCAGATGACCTGAACTAACCAAAGAGATATTCCATACCATATAACATCATGTTCAGTAATA
>NW_009603370.1:8403-9079 GCF_000690535.1 Cariama cristata
GAAAGAGGGGGCTTTGAGGGGGTTAGTCATCTTTTGCTCGGGAACTGACTGGGCATCAGTCTACCCAACAGAGAAGGTGAGTGATATATTGATTTATTTCTCTCTTCTACTTACCCTTCACTTACAAAACTTTCCTTTTTTAAAAAAAATCTTGACTGCCAAGTATTCTTGCTTTCACTCTTCCTTTCCTCTTCCCCTGTTCTACTGCAGGTGTGAGCAAGAGACTCTGTGGTGCTTAACTGCCCACTGGGATTAACCCACAACATCTGACAAGTTTCAAGAATTACATTGGCTTACAAATCAGAGATTTAAAAAAAATAATGATTTTGTATAATTTTTTATTCCTGATTCCAGAATTGATAAGCAGGTTTGTTTTGCTTTGTTTTGTTTTGTTTTGTGTTGTGTTGTTTTTTTTGCTGGTGCTTTAGGAAATAGAATCGGATTCATAGTAGAAACAATAAGAGATTTTCAATTCATAAAAACAGAGGGCATCAGATACAGTTGTGAATCTTTACAAAATGCACCATGTATTAAGAGACACGGAACAAGACTACAAGATCTGACAATGTTAGAGCCCCAAGCCCTATCAGAATTGCCGGTGATACACTGGAAGGCTGTACAAGACCTGGACAGGCCTGAGAGTTGGGCAGAGAAGAACCTAATGAAGTTCCACAAA
>NW_009603371.1:0-3326 GCF_000690535.1 Cariama cristata
TTCTTTCTTTCTTTTTTTCTTTTTCTTTTCTGTTTTGTAAAAGTTGAAGCCTTTGCTGCTAGAGTAGCCTGAAAGAGGAACTTGGATGGGAACAAATGGGTTGTGATTTGTATGTTTTGTTTGGAAATGCTCGTGTGTCCTTTGGCAAGGGCTTGACGCCTTGCGTTGATTTTCTTATTTTACTTGCTAGGCCCTGACATACTTAATCTGGGCGCTTAAATCCTGCGTTAATGCCCGAGTGTAAGAGCAGGTGCTCTCAGGCAGCCCCTGCTGCCTGTTCATTCCCCACAGCGAGCGTGGGCAACTGCTGGGGAAAAGTTGGTGAAGAAATGAAACAACGTGGGGTGAACCTGACCTGGCCCCCAAACCTACCCCGACCTCCTAAACCAGCAGCCAGGGATGTCCTGGGCTAAACTCAGCACCGGGGCTGTGCCGCAGCGGGTGTGAGGCCTCGGGACTCTCTGATATGCCATTGCCAACCTCATCCACAGCTGTTTAACGACAGCGCTGTTGTTGTCGCTTTCTTTAAAGATACATACTCCGCAGGAGGACTGCGACCTCCAGGATCTCTCCCTCTGCAGCACTCCCGGGGTGGTATGCTCACTTCTACCTGTGCCCACACGATACCGGGGCAGCTCTGCAGTTGCTGTACCCTCCTGTCCTCACCCTCAGGTACCTCAGACAGACAGAGGCTGCCTTGCCTGGAGGACAGGCCTCTCATGGTGGAGTTCTCCACATGTCCTGCCTTGGCAGAGGGGTTAGCAAGCTGACAGACAGCCGTGGAGATGCAAGACACCTCTGGGGAAGTGTTGGGTGTTGGTAACCATTCCTTGTCTGTCTTCTATTGTAGCTGTTTGAGCCTTTTTAGATGGAGAAGGAAATTCTAGGTAGGGCAAGAAAATACAGATAAAGTGGTGTCAACAGGTCCAGCGTGAACTTCTCCACTTTCATCCCCTCTTCTCTCCCTGCACGTCACTTGCAAATAGGGGAGCATTGCTATAACCATGCATTTCTCCCCCAGCCCTCTATGTTCTGCTACAAGCAATGTCACGGATCTCCACAGAAGGATTCTCCTTCTGATGCCCCACAACTGCAAGTATCTACCTCAAGATCTCCCAAACAGATTTCGGTGTTAGTCTAGAGTTAGGCAACTCTCGCCTATCAGTTCAGGTTTCTTCATCTGCAGGAAATGTGTTGTGATCTTTGGTGAGGGAAGCACAGGTGAAATATCTTTATGTTCCTTATACATATTGCCTAGAAAGAGACAGGAAAAAATAGCACGATTATTGTGAAATATAGCTGTGGGGATTGGAGACATTCTTACTTGTATTTCAGGAAGCATATAGAAAGATAAGAGCCATATACTTATTTCCAGGGCTAAGATTTCAGTGGCCTGAAAGTGAAACTTATGCCTAGCACATTGAATTGTGGATTCTCAGTGCAAGTCATTACAGCTACCATTCCAGCTGCAAAAGAACATAAAGATATATACAATACATCTGCTGCAAGAAATGCTCAGAAACCTACCAAAAGGGTTAATGCTGAGGGAAAGAAGAGAACTAAAAGAAAATACAACCACCCACTTGGTCCCTTCTGCTACCTGTTAAGCCATGGCTGTGCATCAGAGGTGTTTCTACTGAATGAAATAGCTCAGGATACACTGTGAGAAACCAGGACAAGACCACCATCACTGTCACACTAGAATATAGCAGAAACACAGCAGAAAAAATCAGCAAAAAGAAGAAATACATTCCCCTGAAACACATTGCCATGGAGATCTCTCATGCTCTAAAGTAACAATCCAGTCTCGGGTATGTTTGTGGGTTTATCTTCTCAGTTGATCATATTCTAAATTAATGGTCTTCTGCTGAGCACTTGGATGAGATAAATGTGTCATTAACAGATGTTGTAAGCAAAGTGCAGGCATAAATAGTATGTTATATACAGTTATCAGCCTGTCAAGATACGCTATAACCTATCATAAGTCCACTGGACACTAGAAGAGTTCAGTGCAATTCACCCGACCAACCTAGCGTGAGAGACGATCAGTTTAGCCCCTCACCATTCTCTCTGCTGCCTACCATAAGAAAGCACTGTGTGGGTTTTGTATCAACGGGCCAGTTGGAGCATTGTTGTTTGAGCAGGAAGAAATGAGCTGACGCGTAAAAGGCTGTGGAAAGTGCTTTTGCAGAGTGGTTAATGGAGCAAAATCCTTTGGACCCTGTGGCAGTCAGAGACACACATCCTTTCTTGATGCCATATACACTGCTTGGATTATTAAACCGGCCGAGGGAAAGGTACAGAAGAGTTGTTGGTGCACTGTGAGCCCGTCCACAGGGACTTGTGCCTACGACTGAGGTGCTCTCAGTACCACATCATCAGAGAGCTGACATTTAGAGCATCTATTCGTGAAAGCACCACTGTTCAGTGGTACTCACAGAAACAATTTGCTATGCTGAAATAAATCTTTTTTGAATTAATTTGTGCTGGAGGTGGTCCAGGCCCTGCTCATGCAGGGAACTGGAGTCCCAGTTATTACATGCTGATTTGGCAACAGGTTAAAGTCTCTTACTACTTAAGAAAAAAAAAATAAATCCCAGTACATAGTTTATAATAAACTACTCTGTCATAGTCTTCTTTTTTTGGCAAAGAGTTAAAGAGTTCAGGATGCTGCAGTTCATGCTAATGTAGTGGATATAAGCAGAGAGGACTACACTGACTTATACTCTTCTAAATCCGTGGTGACATGTTCAGCGATTTCACTGGGGCCAGGATTTCACCTTACGATATTAACTGGGCGACTCTTTCCAGACGTATGGGTACAGTTGGAAATACAGCACATAATTCAATGGTATTTCTACACCACCCAGGGAAGCACTGAGCAGAAATGGCACTACTCCATTCATAGAAAGAGCTTAGCTGCCCGGGGCAAGGCTTCTTAGCTCAGTTACACCATCGGAGTGACAGAGCTGTGCTGATCCTGGAGCCAGGGCCAGCTGGTCTGTATGCCTTCCACGACACACGGAGGCTTGGTGTGCACAGTTTCATAATCAGAGCACTTTTTTATGTAAAAACTTTTTACTCACCTGTTTACACCACTGACTCATAGAAGGAACTTTTTGTATTTATGAATTATGTAATATATATATAATGAACTAGTTAGTTTATTCTGGATGAACATAGCACTCTGTAAGCCATAAAAACAATGAATTTTAGAATCACAGAATCATTTAGGTTGGAAAAAAACTTTAAGACGCAGTCCAACTGCAAACCTAACACAGCCAAGCCCACCACTATACCACGTCACTAAGCAACACATCTACATG